>NC_052159.1:2724351-2790801 GCF_902713615.1 Scyliorhinus canicula
GCCGGGACAGTGAGTCTGTGTGATTCAGCCGGGACAGTGAGTCTGTGTGATTCAGCCGGGACAGTGAGTCCTGTGATTCAGCCGGGACAGTGAGTCCTGTGATTCAGCCGGGACAGTGAGTCTGCTGTGATTCAGCCGGGACAGTGAGTCCTGTGATTCAGCCGGGACAGTGAGTCTGTGTGATTCAGCCGGGACAGTGAGTCCCTGTGATTCAGCCGGGACAGTGAGTCTGTGTGATTCAGCCGGGACAGTGAGTCTCTGTGATTCAGCCGGGACAGTGAGTCTGTGTGATTCAGCCGGGACAGTGAGTCTGTGTGATTCAGCCGGGACAGTGAGTCTGTGTGATTCAGCCGGGACAGTGAGTCTGTGTGATTCAGCCGGGACAGTGAGTCCCTGTGATTCAGCCGGGACAGTGAGTCCTGTGTGATTCAGCCGGGACAGTGAGTCTGTGTGATTCAGCCGGGACAGTGAGTCCTGTGTGATTCAGCCGGGACAGTGAGTCTGTGTGATTCAGCCGGGACAGTGAGTCTGTGTGATTCAGCCGGGACAGTGAGTCTGTGTGATTCAGCCGGGACAGTGAGTCCCTGTGATTCAGCCGGGACAGTGAGTCCCTGTGATTCAGCCGGGACAGTGAGTCCCTGTGATTCAGCCGGGACAGTGAGTCCCTGTGATTCAGCCGGGACAGTGAGTCTGTGTGATTCAGCCGGGACAGTGAGTCTGTGTGATTCAGCCGGGACAGTGAGTCCCTGTGATTCAGCCGGGACAGTGAGTCTGTGTGATTCAGCCGGGACAGTGAGTCCCTGTGATTCAGCCGGGACAGTGAGTCCCTGTGATTCAGCCGGGACAGTGAGTCTGTGTGATTCAGCCGGGACAGTGAGTCTGTGTGATTCAGCCGGGACAGTGAGTCTGTGTGATTCAGCCGGGACAGTGAGTCCCTGTGATTCAGCCGGGACAGTGAGTCTGTGTGATTCAGCCGGGACAGTGAGTCTCTGTGATTCAGCCGGGACAGTGAGTCTGTGTGATTCAGCCGGGACAGTGAGTCTGTGTGATTCAGCCGGGACAGTGAGTCTGTGTGATTCAGCCGGGACAGTGAGTCCTGTGTGATTCAGCCGGGACAGTGAGTCTGTGTGATTCAGCCGGGACAGTGAGTCCTGTGATTCAGCCGGGACAGTGAGTCCTGTGTGATTCAGCCGGGACAGTGAGTCCTGGTGATTCAGCCGGGACAGTGAGTCTGTGTGATTCAGCCGGGACAGTGAGTCCCTGTGATTCAGCCGGGACAGTGAGTCCCTGTGATTCAGCCGGGACAGTGAGTCCCTGTGATTCAGCCGGGACAGTGAGTCCCTGTGATTCAGCCGGGACAGTGAGTCTGTGTGATTCAGCCGGGACAGTGAGTCCCTGTGATTCAGCCGGGACAGTGAGTCTGTGTGATTCAGCCGGGACAGTGAGTCCCTGTGATTCAGCCGGGACAGTGAGTCTGTGTGATTCAGCCGGGACAGTGAGTCTGTGTGATTCAGCCGGGACAGTGAGTCCCTGTGATTCAGCCGGGACAGTGAGTCTGTGTGATTCAGCCGGGACAGTGAGTCTGTGTGATTCAGCCGGGACAGTGAGTCTGTGTGATTCAGCCGGGACAGTGAGTCCTGTGATTCAGCCGGGACAGTGAGTCTGTGTGATTCAGCCGGGACAGTGAGTCCCTGTGATTCAGCCGGGACAGTGAGTCCCTGTGATTCAGCCGGGACAGTGAGTCCCTGTGATTCAGCCGGGACAGTGAGTCCCTGTGATTCAGCCGGGACAGTGAGTCTGTGTGATTCAGCCGGGACAGTGAGTCCCTGTGATTCAGCCGGGACAGTGAGTCTGTGTGATTCAGCCGGGACAGTGAGTCCTGTGATTCAGCCGGGTCAGTGAGTCTGTGTGATTCAGCCGGGACAGTGAGTCCTGTGATTCAGCCGGGACAGTGAGTCTGTGTGATTCAGCCGGGACAGTGAGTCTGTGTGATTCAGCCGGGACAGTGAGTCCTGTGTGATTCAGCCGGGACAGTGAGTCCTGTGTGATTCAGCCGGGACAGTGAGTCTGTGTGATTCAGCCGGGACAGTGAGTCCCTGTGATTCAGCCGGGACAGTGAGTCCCTGTGATTCAGCCGGGACAGTGAGTCTGTGTGATTCAGCCGGGACAGTGAGGCCGTGTGATTCAGCCGGGACAGTGAGTCCTGTGATTCAGCCGGGACAGTGAGTCTGTGTGATTCAGCCGGGACAGAGAGTCCCTGTGATTCAGCCGGGACAGTGAGTCTGTGTGATTCAGTCGGGACAGTGAGTCTGTGTGATTCAGCCGGGACAGTGAGTCCCTGTGATTCAGCCGGGACAGTGAGTCCCGTGATTCAGCCGGGACAGTGAGTCCTGTGTGATTCAGCCGGGACAGTGAGTCCTGTGTGATTCAGCCGGGCCAGTGAGTCCCTGTGATTCAGCCGGGACAGTGAGTCTGTGTGATTCAGCCGGGACAGTGAGTCTGTTGATTCAGCCGGGGACAGTGAGTCCTGTGATTCAGCCGGGACAGTGAGTCCTGTGTATTCAGCCGGGACAGTGATGTCTGTGTGATTCAGCCGGACAGTGAGTCCCTGTGATTCAGCCGGGACAGTGAGTCTGTGTGATTCAAGCCGGGACAGTGAGTCCTGTGATTCAGCAGGGACAGTGAGTCTGTGTGATTCAGCCGGGACAGTGAGTCTGTGTGATTCAGCCGGGACAGTGAGTCTGTGTGATTCAGCCGGGACAGTGAGTCCCTGTGATTCAGCCGGGACAGTGAGTCCCTGTGATTCAGCCGGGACAGTGAGTCCTGTGATTCAGCCGGGACAGTGAGTCCTGTGATTCAGCCGGGACAGTGAGTCTGTGTGATTCAGCCGGGACAGTGAGTCTGTGGATTCAGCCGGGACAGTGAGTCCCTGTGATTCAGCCGGGACAGTGAGTCTGTGTGATTCAGCCGGGACAGTGAGTCCTGTGTGATTCAGCCGGGACAGTGAGTCTGTGTGATTCAGCCGGGACAGTGAGTCCCTGTGATTCAGCCGGGACAGTGAGTCCTGTGTGATTCAGCCGGGACAGTGAGTCCTGTGTGATTCAGCCGGGACAGTGAGTCTGTGTGATTCAGCCGGGACAGTGAGTCTGTGTGATTCAGCCGGGACAGTGAGTCTGTGTGATTCAGCCGGGACAGTGAGTCCCTGTGATTCAGCCGGGACAGTGAGTCTGTGTGATTCAGCCGAACAATGAAGTCCCTGTGATTCAGCCGGACAGTGAGTCTGTGGATTCAGCCGGACAGTGAGTCTGTGGATTCAGCCGGGACAGTGAGTCCCTGTGATTCAGCCGGACAGTGAGTCTGTGTGATTCAGCAGGGACAGTGAGTCTATTGTGATTCAGCCGGGACAGTGAGTCCCTGTGATTCAGCCGGGACAGTGAGTCTGTGTGATTCAGCCGGGACAGTGAGTCTGTGTGATTCAGCCGGGACAGTGAGTCTGTGTGATTCAGCCGGGACAGTGAGTCCCTGTGATTCAGCCGGGACAGTGAGTCTGGTGATTCAGCCGGGACAGTGAGTCTGTGTGATTCAGCCCGGGACAGTGAGTCCTGTGTGATTCAGCCGGACAGTGAGTCCCTGTGATTCAGCGGGACAGTGAGTCCTGTGGATTCAGGCCGGGACGTGGAGTCCTGTTGATTCAGCCGGGACAGTGAGTCTGTGTGATTCAGCCGGGACAGTGAGTCTGTGTGATTCAGCCGGGACAGTGAGTCTGTGTGATTCAGCCGGGACAGTGAGTCCCTGTGATTCAGCCGGGACAGTGAGTCTGTGTGATTCAGCCGGGACAGTGAGTCCTGTGTGATTCAGCCGGGACAGTGAGTCCCTGTGTGATTCAGCCGGGACAGTGAGTCTGTGTGATTCAGCCGGGACAGTGAGTCTGTGTGATTCAGCCGGGACAGTGAGTCTGTGTGATTCAGCCGGGACAGTGAGTCCCTGTGATTCAGCCGGGACAGTGAGTCTGTGTGATTCAGCCGGGACAGTGAGTCCCTGTGATTCAGCCGGGACAGTGAGTCCCTGTGATTCAGCCGGGACAGTGAGTCCCTGTGATTCAGCCGGGACAGTGAGTCTGTGTGATTCAGCCGGGACAGTGAGTCTGTGTGATTCAGCCGGGACAGTGAGTCCCTGTGATTCAGCCGGGACAGTGAGTCTGTGTGATTCAGCCGGGACAGTGAGTCCCTGTGATTCAGCCGGGACAGTGAGTCCCGTGATTCAGCCGGGACAGTGAGTCCTGTGTGATTCAGCCGGGACAGTGAGTCTGTGTGATTCAGCCGGGACAGTGAGTCTGTGTGATTCAGCCGGGACAGTGAGTCCTGTGATTCAGCCGGGACAGTGAGTCTGTGTGATTCAGCCGGGACAGTGAGTCTGTGTGATTCAGCCGGGACAGTGAGTCCCTGTGATTCAGCCGGGACAGTGAGTCTGTGTGATTCAGCCGGGACAGTGAGTCTGTGTGATTCAGCCGGGACAGTGAGTCTGTGTGATTCAGCCGGGACAGTGAGTCTGTGTGATTCAGCCGGGACAGTGAGTCTGTGTGATTCAGCCGGGACAGTGAGTCCCTGTGATTCAGCCGGGACAGTGAGTCCTGTGATTCAGCCGGGACAGTGAGTCCTGTGTGATTCAGCCGGGACAGTGAGTCCTGTGTGATTCAGCCGGGACAGTGAGTCCCTGTGATTCAGCCGGGACAGTGAGTCCTGTGTGATTCAGCCGGGACAGTGAGTCTGTGTGATTCAGCCGGGACAGTGAGTCTGTGTGATTCAGCCGGGACAGTGAGTCCCTGTGATTCAGCCGGGACAGTGAGTCTGTGTGATTCAGCCGGGACAGTGAGTCTGTGTGATTCAGCCGGGACAGTGAGTCTGTGTGATTCAGCCGGGACAGTGAGTCTGTGTGATTCAGCCGGGACAGTGAGTCTGTGTGATTCAGCCGGGACAGTGAGTCTGTGTGATTCAGCCGGGACAGTGAGTCCTGTGATTCAGCCGGGACAGTGAGTCCTGTGATTCAGCCGGGACAGTGAGTCCCTGTGATTCAGCCGGGACAGTGAGTCTGTGTGATTCAGCCGGGACAGTGAGTCCTGTGTGATTCAGCCGGGACAGTGAGTCTGTGTGATTCAGCCGGGACAGTGAGTCCTGTGATTCAGCCGGGACAGTGAGTCCTGTGATTCAGCCGGGACAGTGAGTCTGTGTGATTCAGCCGGGACAGTGAGTCCCTGTGATTCAGCCGGGACAGTGAGTCTGTGTGATTCAGCCGGGACAGTGAGTCTGTGTGATTCAGCCGGGACAGTGAGTCCCTGTGATTCAGCCGGGACAGTGAGTCCCTGTGATTCAGCCGGGACAGTGAGTCTGTGTGATTCAGCCGGGACAGTGAGTCCCTGTGATTCAGCCGGGACAGTGAGACTGTGTGATTCAGCCGGGACAGTGAGTCCCTGTGATTCAGCCGGACAGTGAGTCTGTGTGATTCAGCCGGGACAGTGAGTCTGTGTGATTCAGCCGGGACAGTGAGTCTGTGTGATTCAGCCGGGACAGTGAGTCTGTGTGATTCAGCCGGGACAGTGAGTCTGTGTGATTCAGCCGGGACAGCGAGTCTGTGTGATTCAGCCGGGACAGTGAGTCTGTGTGATTCAGCCGGGACAGCGAGTCTGTGTGATTCAGCCGGGACAGTGAGTCCATGTGATTCAGCCAGGACAGTGAGTCCCTGTGATTCAGCCGGGACAGTGAGTCCCTGTGATTCAGCCGGGACAGTGAGTCTGTGTGATTCAGCCGGGACAGTGAGTCTGTGTGATTCAGCCGGGACAGTGAGTCCCTGTGATTCAGCCGGGACAGTGAGTTCCTGTGATTCAGCCGGGGACAGTGAGTCCTGTGTGATTCAGCCGGGACAGTGAGTCTGTGTGATTCAGCGGGACAGTGAGTCCCTGTGATTCAGCCGGGACAGTGAGTCCCTGTGTGATTCAGCGGGACAGTGAGTCTGTGTGATTCAGCCGGGACAGTGAGTCGTGTGATTCAGCCGGGGACAGTGAGTCCCTGTGATTCAGCCGGGACAGTGAGTCCTGTGTGATTCAGCCGGGACAGTGAGTCTGTGTGATTCAGCCGGGACAGTGAGTCTGTGTGATTCAGCCGGGACAGTGAGTCCCTGTGATTCAGCCGGGACAGTGAGTCTGTGTGATTCAGCCGGGACAGTGAGTCCTGTGATTCAGCCGGGACAGTGAGTCTGTGTGATTCAGCCGGGACAGTGAGTCTGTGTGATTCAGCCGGGACAGTGAGTCCCTGTGATTCAGCCGGGACAGTGAGTCTGTGTGATTCAGCCGGGACAGTGAGTCCCTGTGATTCAGCCGGGACAGTGAGTCTGTGTGATTCAGCCGGGACAGTGAGTCCCTGTGATTCAGCCGGGACAGTGAGTCCCTGTGATTCAGCCGGGACAGTGAGTCTGTGTGATTCAGCCGGGACAGTGAGTCCCTGTGATTCAGCCGGGACAGTGAGTCCCTGTGATTCAGCCGGGACAGTGAGTCTGTGTGATTCAGCCGGGACAGTGAGTCTGTGTGATTCAGCCGGGACAGTGAGTCTGTGTGATTCAGCCGGGACAGTGAGTCTGTGTGATTCAGCCGGGACAGTGAGTCTGTGTGATTCAGCCGGGACAGTGAGTCTGTGTGATTCAGCCGGGACAGTGAGTCCTGTGATTCAGCCGGGACAGTGAGTCCCTGTGATTCAGCCGGGACAGTGAGTCCTGTGATTCAGCCGGGACAGTGAGTCCCTGTGATTCAGCCGGGACAGTGAGTCTGTGTGATTCAGCCGGGACAGTGAGTCTGTGTGATTCAGCCGGGACAGTGAGTCTGTGTGATTCAGCCGGGACAGTGAGTCTGTGTGATTCAGCCGGGACAGTGAGTCTGTGTGATTCAGCCGGGACAGTGAGTCCCTGTGATTCAGCCGGGACAGTGAGTCCCTGTGATTCAGCCGGGACAGTGAGTCCCTGTGATTCAGCCGGGACAGTGAGTCTGTGTGATTCAGCCGGGACAGTGAGTCCCTGTGATTCAGCCGGGACAGTGAGTCCCTGTGATTCAGCCGGGACAGTGAGTCCCTGTGATTCAGCCGGGACAGTGAGTCTGTGTGATTCAGCCGGGACAGTGAGTCCCTGTGATTCAGCCGGGACAGTGAGTCTGTGTGATTCAGCCGGGACAGTGAGTCTGTGTGATTCAGCCGGGACAGTGAGTCTGTGTGATTCAGCCGGGACAGTGAGTCCCTGTGATTCAGCCGGGACAGTGAGTCTGTGTGATTCAGCCGGGACAGTGAGTCTGTGTGATTCAGCCGGGACAGTGAGTCCTGTGTGATTCAGCCGGGACAGTGAGTCCCTGTGATTCAGCCGGGACAGTGAGTCTGTGTGATTCAGCCGGGACAGTGAGTCTGTGTGATTCAGCCGGGACAGTGAGTCTGTGTGATTCAGCCGGGACAGTGAGTCTGTGTGATTCAGCCGGGACAGTGAGTCTGTGTGATTCAGCCGGGACAGTGAGTCCCTGTGATTCAGCCGGGACAGTGAGTCCCTGTGATTCAGCCGGGACAGTGAGTCTGTGTGATTCAGCCGGGACAGTGAGTCTGTGTGATTCAGCCGGGACAGTGAGTCCCTGTGATTCAGCCGGGACAGTGAGTCCCTGTGATTCAGCCGGGACAGTGAGTCTGTGATTCAGCCGGGACAGTGAGTCTGTGTGATTCAGCCGGGACAGTGAGTCTGTGTGATTCAGCCGGGACAGTGAGTCCCTGTGATTCAGCCGGGACAGTGAGTCTGTGTGATTCAGCCGGGACAGTGAGTCCCTGTGATTCAGCCGGGACAGTGAGTCTGTGTGATTCAGCCGGGACAGTGAGTCAGTGTGATTCAGCCGGGACAGTGAGTCTGTGTGATTCAGCCGGGACAGTGAGTCTGTGTGATTCAGCCGGGACAGTGAGTCTGTGTGATTCAGCCGGGACAGTGAGTCCCTGTGATTCAGCCGGGACAGTGAGTCTGTGTGATTCAGCCGGGACAGTGAGTCTGTGTGATTCAGCCGGGACAGTGAGTCTGTGTGATTCAGCCGGGACAGTGAGTCTGTGTGATTCAGCCGGGACAGTGAGTCTGTGTGATTCAGCCGGGACAGTGAGTCCCTGTGATTCAGCCGGGACAGTGAGTCCCTGTGATTCAGCCGGGACAGTGAGTCTGTGTGATTCAGCCGGGACAGTGAGTCTGTGTGATTCAGCCGGGACAGTGAGTCCCTGTGATTCAGCCGGGACAGTGAGTCCCTGTGATTCAGCCGGGACAGTGAGTCTGTGTGATTCAGCCGGGACAGTGAGTCTGTGTGATTCAGCCGGGACAGTGAGTCTGTGTGATTCAGCCGGGACAGTGAGTCCCTGTGATTCAGCCGGGACAGTGAGTCTGTGTGATTCAGCCGGGACAGTGAGTCCCTGTGATTCAGCCGGGACAGTGAGTCTGTGTGATTCAGCCGGGACAGTGAGTCTGTGTGATTCAGCCAGGACAGTGAGTCTGTGTGATTCAGCCGGGACAGTGAGTCTGTGTGATTCAGCCGGGACAGTGAGTCTGTGTGATTCAGCCGGGACAGTGAGTCCCTGTGATTCAGCCGGGACAGTGAGTCCCTGTGATTCAGCCGGGACAGTGAGACTGTGTGACTCAGCCGGGACAGTGAGTCTGTGTGATTCAGCCGGGACAGTGAGTCTGTGTGATTCAGCCGGGACAGTGAGTCCCTGTGATTCAGCCGGGACAGTGAGTCCCTGTGATTCAGCCGGGACAGTGAGTCTGTGTGATTCAGCCAGGACAGTGAGTCTGTGTGATTCAGCCGGGACAGTGAGTCTGTGTGATTCAGCCGGGACAGTGAGACTGTGTGATTCAGCCGGGACAGTGAGTCCCTGTGATTCAGCCGGGACAGTGAGTCTGTGTGATTCAGCCGGGACAGTGAGTCTGTGTGATTCAGCCGGGACAGTGAGTCTGTGTGATTCAGCCGGGACAATGAGTCTGTGTGATTCAGCCGGGACAGTGAGTCCCTGTGATTCAGCCGGGACAGTGAGTCTGTGTGATTCAGCCGGGACAGTGAGTCTGTGTGATTCAGCCGGGACAGTGAGTCCCTGTGATTCAGCCGGGACAGTGAGTCTGTGTGATTCAGCCGGGACAGTGAGTCTGTGTGATTCAGCCGGGACAGTGAGTCTGTATGATTCAGCCGGGACAGTGAGTCCCTGTGATTCAGCCGGGACAGTGAGTCTGTGTGATTCAGCCGGGACAGTGAGTCCCTGTGATTCAGCCGGGACAGTGAGTCCCTGTAAGTGCACGGAGTATTCCCCAGTGGACACAGTGGAAACAGCAGCGTTGGACCATAATCAGGAGCTGTGGATTAAGGGGATGGCCCACCTGGTCGATCAGCGTTGTGAACGCCATCCCATCCAGCCTGTTTGGGTAAGTCAAGTTCCTGATTAGTGCAAAAGGGGCGGCCAATAAAGTGACGGTCTGTCACTCGTCATTGATGGTGTCGTCTGTGTGGAAAAAGGTAAAGTCCTTCGAAGTACTGGGCCCAATTGTCCGAGTTGGCATCAAAAGGATGGAGTTTACTGATGTATGCCACGCCTGCCGGCTGGAGAGTGGCCTGCCGAGCTAGTTTATAAACAATCCATGTTTCCAACATTTGCCACTGACTGCAGCTCCATTTAATCCTCGTTGCCAGTGTTGTAGTTGGAGGGAAAGTCTCCACGAGTAAAATTCACTTTATTCCACACTAGTCACAATAATCAGTACGCTCCACTCCTCGCAGGGGTTCCTTCCCCAAACTGCTTCCAGATTCATAGTAACTTCATTGCAGTGAACAATTGTCATTATTGTGACAATAAAGATTATTATTATTATTATAGGTTGAGGTATAAATTCTGTGGGGAGCTCCTCCAATTGGGAGGAAGCTCCGCCCCCCCCCCCCCATGACACCTGAGTAACTGATACTGTGAGGGGTGAGAGGGAAATCGTTCTCTGAGCTCCTGCTGCTTCTGTCTGTAACCCTGCTTCTGGACCTGGTGTGTTCGGAAGTTGCTTGCGGGGAGAGAGAGAACATAAGAACTAGGAGCAGGAGTCGGCCATCTGGCCCCTCGAGCCTGCTCCGCCATTCAATGAGATCATCGCTGATCTTTTGTGGACTCAGCTCCACTTTCCGGCCCGAACACCATAACCCTTAATCCCTTTATTCTTCAAAAAACTATCTATCTTTACCTTAAAAACATGTAATGAAGGAGCCTTCACTGGGCAAGGAATTCCATAGAGTCACAACCCTTTGGGTGAAGAAGTTCCTCCTAAACTCAGTCCTAAATCTACTTCCCCTTATTTTGAGGCTATGTCCCCTAGTTCTGCTGTCACCCGCCAGTGGAAACAACCTGCCCGCATCTATCCTATCTATTCCCTTCATAATTTTAAATGTTTCTATAAGATCCCCCCTCATCCTTCTAAATTCCAACGAGTACAGTCCCAGTCTACTCAACCTCTCCTCGTAATCCAACTCCTTCAGCTCTGGGATTAACCTAGTGAATCTCCTCTGCACACCCTCCAGTGCCAGTACATCCTTTCTCAAGTAAGGCGACCAAAACTGAACACAATACTCCAGGTGTGGCCTCACTAACACCTTATACAATTGCAACATAACCTCCCTAGTCTTAAACTCCATCCCTCTAGCAATGAAGGACAAAATTCCATTTGCCTTCTTAATTACCTGTTGCACCTGTAAACCAACCTTCTGTGACTCATGCACTAGCACACCCAAGTCTCTCTGCACAGCGGCATGCTTTAATATTTTATCGTTTAAATAATAATCCTGTTGGCTGTTATTCCTACCAAAATGGATAACCTCACATTTGTCAACATTGTATTCCATCTGCCAGACCCTAGCCCATTCACTTAACCTATCCAAATCCCTCTGCAGACTTCCAGTATCCTCTGCACTTTTCGCTTTACCACTCATCTTAGTGTCATCTGCAAACTTGGACACATTGCCCTTGGTCCCCAACTCCAAATCATCAATGTAAATTGTGAACAATTGTGGGCCCAACACGGATCCCTGAGGGACACCACTAGCTACTGATTGCCAACCAGAGAAACACCCATTAATCCCCACTCTTTGCTTTCTATTAATTAACCAATCCTCTATCCATGCTACTACTTTACCCTTAATGCCATGCATCTTTATCTTATGCAGCAACCTTTTGTGTGGCACCTTGTCAAAGGCTTTCTGGAAATCCAGATATACCACATCCATCGGCTCCCCGTTATCTACTGCACTGGTAATGTCCTCAAAAAATTCCACTAAATTAGTTAGGCATGACCTGCCCTTTATGAACCCATGCTGTGTCTGCCCAATGGGACAATTTCTATCCAGATGCCTCGCTATTTCTTCCTTGATGATAGATTCCAGCATCTTCCCTACTACCGAAGTTAAGCTCACTGGCCTATAATTACCCGCTCTCTGCCTACCACTTTTTTTAAACAGTGGTGTCATGTTTGCTAATTTCCAATCCACCGGGACCACCCCAGAGTCTAGTGAATTTTGGTAAATTATCACTATGCATCTGCAATTTCCTTAGCCATCTCTTTTAGCACTCTGGGATGCATTCCATCAGGGCCAGGAGACTTGTCTACCTTTAGCCCCATTAGCTTGCCCATCACTACCTCCTTAGTGATAACAATCCTCTCAAGGTCCTCACCTGCCATAGCCTCATTTCTATCAGTCGCTGGCATGTTATTTGTGTCTTCCACTGTGAAGACCGACCCAAAAAACCTGTTCAGTTCCTCAGCCATTTCCTCATTTCCCATTATTAAAACTCCTTTCTCATCCTCTAAAGGACCAATATTTACCTGAGCCACTCTTTTTTGCTTTATATATTTGTAAAAACTTTTACTGTCTGTTTTTATATTTGTAAAAACTTTTACTGTCTGTTTTTATATTCTGAGCAAGTTTACTCTCATACTCTATCTTACTCTTCTTTATAGCTTTTTTAGTAGCTTTCTGTTGCCCCCTAAAGATTTCCCAGTCCTCTAATCTCCCAGCAATCTTTGCCACTTTATATGCTTTTTCCTTCAATTTGATACTCTCCCTTATTTCCTTAGATATACACGGTCGATTTTCCCTCTTTCTTCCGTCCTTCCTTTTTGTTGGTATAAACCTTTGCTGAGCACTGTGAAAAATCACTTGGAAGGTTCTCCACTGTTCCTCAACTGTTCCACCATAAAGTCTTTGCTCCCAGTCTACCTTAGCTAGTTCTTCTCTCATCCCCTTGTAGTCTCCTTTGTTTAAACACAAAAAGGATAGAGCTTGCCTACCTGCAGTTGCCATCCCTGTGACTTGTACTTGTCACTGGCTGCCTTTCTGCTTATTGGCTGGGAGTGGAGCTGCGAGAGGAGCCGGGGCTGATTTCAGTTGGCCTGTGCTGGGCTGAAAGTGGAGGAGAACGAACTCGCTTTTGCAGTTTTGGACTTCATGGTGTTAGGAGACTGAATGCTGTCCCAATTGACTATATTTACTACTTGTACTGAAGTTAGATAGATAGAGATAGATAAATACAGCACAGAACAGGCCCTTCGGCCCACGATGTTGCGCTGAACTTTTGTTCTAGGTTAATCATAGAATTTTGGACAATTTTTCATGGCCAATCCACCCAACCTGCACATCTTTGGACTGTGGGAGGAAACCGGAGCACCCGGAGGAAACCCACGCAGTCACGGGGTGGATGTGCAGACTCCACACAGACAGTGACCCAAGTCGAAATCGAACCTGGGACCCTGGAGCTGTGAAGCAATTGTGCTATCCACAATGCTACCGTGCTGCCCTTAAGAAGTTAACCTACACTCCCTTATTCTACCCTAATCCAAGTACCTATCCAATAGCCGCTTGAAGGTCCCTAACGTTTCCGTCTCAACTACTTCCACAGGCAGTGCATTCCATGCCCCCACTACTCTCTGGGTAAAGAACCTACCTCTGACATCCCCTCTATATCTTCCACCATTTATCTTAAATTTATGTCCCCTTGTAATGGTGTGTTCCACCAGGGGAAAAAGTCTCTGACTGTCTACTCATTCTATTCCCCTGATCATCTAATAAACCTCTATCAAGTCGCCCCTCATCCTTCTCTTATTGTTTGAGGATTGTAAGGTTATTATTGTATTTTTGTTGTGTATTTTTTTTCTTCATGGCAGCCGGGTGCTCACCAGTTGCGGCCCTCCTGCTTCTGTACACTGGGGGTTGAGGGGTCCCTCCCAGTGCTAGTGAGGAGGGGGTGGGGGGGAGTTCTCTCTCTCTCCTTAACCATGTGCTGCCTGTCCTTTTCCAGCGGACTGTGGTGCTTGCAAGCGCCTATTCACCGATGTGGGGCTGTTGCCAGAGCCAGAGGAGGTGTTCCCCGTATCGGTGGGTTATTTTCCAGTGGTATGCGCTGCTTGTTTGGGAGCCTTTCCATGGGTGTGGGGCTACCATTGGGGAGGGAGCTTGGTGATGATGGCGGGTGTGTGCTGGCTTGAGAGCTGGTGGTTTTGTTTTTTGCTGTCTTGTAAATGTTTTTAGCATATTACTGATTTTGATGACTGTTTTTTCGGTAAGTGTAAAATATTTGTAGGAGGGGAAGCAGATGCTATACAAGCTCTTTCCCTGTATGGACTGGTAACACTCAATAAGGGAAGAGTTTGACTGAGGTAAATAACGGTTCCCCCATCTGCTTAACTCTTGCACCTCACCCACCACTCAATGTCATTCAGCTGGATGCAGTGCTCTAACTGTGAGATGTGGGAGATCCTTGATGCTTCCAGAATTCCAGTCGGCTACATCTACAGGAAGTGTAATGAATGGCAGCTCCTCACAGACCGCGTGGTTCAGTTGGATGCATTTAGGAGCATTCAGATGGCGGAAAGCATCATAGACAGGAGGGCGGCATGGTGGCACAGTGGTTAGCACTGTTGCTTCACAGTGCCAGGGTCCCCGCTTGGATTCCCGGCTTGGGTCACAGTCTGTGCGAAGTCTGCAAGTCCTCGCCATGTCGGCGTGGGTTTCCTCCGGGTGCTCCGGTTTCTTCCCACAGGTTAGGTGCTTGTTAGGTGAATTGGACATTTTGAATTCTCCCTCTGTGTACCTGAACAGGAGTGCAGCAACTAGGGGCTTTTCACAGTAACTTCATTCCAGTGTTAATGTAAGTCTACTTGTGACATTAATAAAGAATATTATTATTATTATAGAGTCATGGTCACACCCAAGGGCGGGCAGACATACAGGCGACCATTAGCAAGGGCAGGCAGTCAGTGTGGGAATCCCCTGTGGCTGTCCTCCTCTCTTCCAGGTATACCCTTTCGGATACTATTGGGGGAACAGCCTATCAGTGGAAAACAACAGCAGCCAGAACAGTGACACAACAACTGGCTCTGTTGATCAGCAGGGAAGGGATAGTTATAGGGGGGTCTATAATCAGGGTCACAGATAGGCGCTTCTGTGGAAGTCAAAGAGGCTCCAGGATGGTGTGTTGCCTACCTGGTGCCAGGGTCAAGGTTGTCTCCAAACGAACACAGGACATCCTGAAGGGGGAGGGTGAACAGCCAGAGGTCGTGGTACACTTCGGTACTAATGTCATAAGCACGAAGGGAGGCAAGGTCCCGCAGGAGGAGTTCAAGGAGTTATGAAATGAAATGAAATGAAAATCGCTTATTGTCACGAGTAGGCATCAATGAAGTTACTGTGAAAAGCCCCTATTCGCCACATTCTGGCGCATGTCTGGGGAGGCTGGTACGGGAATCGAACCGTGCTGCTTGCCTGCTTGGTCTGCTTTAAAAGCCAGCGATTTAGCTGAGTGAGCTAAACCAGCCCCAGGTCGTCTGAAGTGCATTTGCTTCAATGTGAGATGTATAACAGGTAAAGCAGATGAATTTAGAGCTTGGATTAGTACTTGGAACTATGATGCTGTTGCCGTAACGAGATTTGGTTGAGGAAAGGACAGGATTGGCAGCTAAACGTTCCAAGATTGAGATGTTTCAGGCGGGATAGAGGGGGATGTAAAAGGGGTGGAGGAGTTGTGTTACTGGTTAGGGAGAATATCACAGCTGTACTACGGGAGGACACCTCAGAGGGCAGTGAGGCTATATGGGTAGAGCTCATGAATAGGAGGGATGTAGTCACACTGTTGGGGGTTTACTACAGGCCTCCCAACAACCAGTGGGAGAGAGAGGAGCAGATATGTTGGCAGATTTTGGAAAGGTGTAGAAGCAACAGGGCTGTTGCGGTGGGTGATTTTAACTTCCTCAATATTGACTGGGACTCACTGGACTTGATGGGGGCAGAGTTTGCAAGGAGCATCCAGGAGGGCTTCTTCAAACAATAAGTAGACAGTCCAACTAGGGAAGGGGCTGTACTGGGCCTGGTATTGGGGAATGAGCCCGGCCAGGTGGTAAAAGTTTCAGTAGGGGAGCATTTCGAGAACAGTGACCACAATTCAGTAAGTTTTAAGGTACTGGTGGACAAGGATAAGAACGTCCTCAGGTGACTGAGCTAATTAATTGGGGGAAGACTCATTCGAACAATATCAACATCTGACATGTGGGAGGCTTTCAAATGTCAGTTGATAGGAATTCAGAACCAGAATGTTCCTGTAAGGATGAAGGATAAATACGGCAAATTTCGGGAACCTTGGATAACGAGAGATATTGTGGGCCTCGTCAAAAAGAAATATGAAGCATTTGTCAGGGCTAGAAGGCTGGGAACAGACAAAGCCTGAGAGGAATAGAAGGAAAGTAGGAAGGTACTTTAGCAAGGAGCCAGGAAGGCTAAAAGGGGTCACGAAAAGTAATTGAAAAACAGGATTATAGAGAATCCCAGAGCATTTTATACATATATAAAGAGCAAGAGGGAGGCCAGGGAAAAGGTTGGCCCACTCGAGGACAGAGGAGAGAATGTATGCGTGGAGCCAGAGGAAATGGGTGAGGTACTAAAGGAGTATTTTGCATTTTTATTGACCAATCCACCAGGACTTGGTGGATGTTGAGTCTGGGGAAGCTGTGTGTAGATAGTCTGGGTCACATTGAAATCTAAAAAGATGAGGCGTTGGACCTCTTGAACAACATTAAGGTTTAATAAGCTAATGTGGTACCGCTGTTTAAGAAAGGTAGCAGGGATAATCAAGGAAACTATAGTATAGGCCGGTGAGCCTCATGTCGGTAGTGGGTAAATTATTGGAGAGAATTCTCAGGGACAGGATTTATACCCATTTGGAAACAAATGGACTCATTAGCGATAGACAGCATGGTTTTGTGAAGGGGAGGCCGTGCCTCACTAACTTGATCGAGGATGGTTGATATGGGGAGGGCGGTGGATGTTGTTTACATGGACTTCAGTAAAGCTTTTGAGAAGGTGCCTCAGGGCAGACTGGTACAAAAGGTGAAGTCACACGGGATCAGAGGTGAGGTGGTAAGATAGATACAGAACTGGCTCGGTCACAGAAGGCAAAGGGTAGCAGTAGAGGGTGTTTTTCAGACTGGAAGGTTGTGACCAGAGCCAGGCCTTTGTTGTTTACAGTATACTCTCTGCCCTGTCAAATGAAGGCAAGCTTTCCGTATGCTTTCTTGACTACCTTGTCCACTTGTGTTGCCCCTTTCAAAATTCTGTAACTTGTACGCCCAGATCTCTCTGACTTTCTATATTCCTAAGAGTTTTACCATTTACTGTATATTTCCCCTCTGTGTTCGACCTACCAAAACGCATTACCTCACATTTGTCTGCATTAAACTCCATTTGCCAATTCTCTGCCCGAGTTGCCAACTTATCTATGTCCTGATTTATCCTCTGACAATCCTCAATGCTATCTGCCACTCCACCAACCTTGGTGTCATCCGTGAACTTACTAATCAGACCAGCTACATTTTCCTCCAAATCATTTATATATATTACAAACAGCAAAGGTCCCTGTGGAACTAATCACAACCCTTCATTCAGAAAAGCACCCTTCCAGACCTAACAGACAGAGAGAGTGGGAAATATTTATACTGTGGAGTGAGAACTAAAGATGAATCATAGCCACAGAAACCCAGGGAAACCGGGTGCTAATAGCCACAGAAACCAAGGGAACCAGAGCTTTGACAAAGAGTCATTGGACTCGAAACGTTGGCTCTTTTCTCTCCCTACAGATGCCAGACTTGCTGAGATTTTCCAGCATTTTCTCTTTTGTTTCAGATTCCAGCATCCGCAGTAATTTGCTTTTATTCAGGACTTTTCATGACCCCCTCCTTGCCCTCCTCATTTCCTGCTTCAGTACCTTCCTACTTTCTTTATACTCCTCAAGGGTATCAACTGTCCCCACCCTTCCAGACCTCCTTTTTCTTTTTGATGAGGTTCACAATATCCCTCGTTATCCAAAGCTCCCTAAACTTCCCCATACGTATCCTTCGTTCTCTCAGGAATGTGACTTTCCTGAATCATAATCAACTGTCGCTTGAAAGACTCCCACATGTCCGATTTAAAAAAAAAATTTTTTTTTATAAATTTAGATTACCCAATAATTTTTTCCAATTAAGGGGCAATTTAGCGTGGCCAATCCACCTAACCTGCACATCTTTGGGCTGTGGGGGCGAAACCCACGCAGACACGGGGAGAATGTGCAAACTCCACATGGACAGTGACCCAGGGCAGGGATTGAATCTGGGACCTCAGCGCCGTGAGGCGGTTGTGCTAACCACTAGGCCACCGTGCTGCCCCCACATGTCCGATGTTGACTTACCCTCCAACAGCCGCACACAATCCAAATTCTTCAATCACTGTCTCATGTTATAGTAATTTGCCTTTCCCCAGTTTAACGCGAGGGTTACCCTCATCCCTGTCCAAAAATACCCTAAACCCTATGGCATTGTGGTCACTACTCTCAAAATATTCCCCTACTAAAACCTCAACCACCTGTCCAGGCTCATTCCCCAATATATTGCTTCAAGAAACCTTCCTGGATACACCTTACAAACTCTGCCTCATCCAAGCCCCCAGCACTAAGCGAGTCCCAGTCAATATTGGGTAAGTTAAAATCCCCAATCACAACAACCCTGCTACTTTTGCACCTATCCAGAATCTCTCTACCTATCTGCTCCTCTCTCTCTCGCTGGCAGTTGGGGGGCCTGTAATAAACCCCCAACATTGTGACTGCCCCCTTCCTGTTCCTGAGCTCTACCCAGATTGTCTCATTGTGTGAGCCCTCTGAGGTTGGATAAACTCAAAGAACAAAGAACAACACAGCACAGGAACAGGCCCTTCGGCCCTCCAAGCCTGTGCCGACCATGGAACCTGCCTGAACTAAAACCGTCTGCACTTACGGGGTCCCTATCCTTCCATTCCCAACCTATTCAAATATTTGTCTAGCTGGCCCTTAAATGCCGCTATCGTACCGGCTCCCACCCCCTCCCCAGGCAGCGCATTCCATAGATTTACCACCGTCTGTATGAAACACTTGCCTCGCACATCTGTTCTAAACTTTTCCCCACACACTTTAAACCTATGTCCCCCAGTACTGGAATCTCCTACCCTAGCATCTGACTATCCACTCTGTCTATGCCACTCATATATACTTGTAGACCTTTATCAGGTCACCTCTCAACCTCCGTCGTTCCAGTGAGAACAAACCGAGTTTATCTAACCTCTCCTCATAGCTAATGCCCTCCGTACCAGGCAACATCCTAGTGAACCGCTTCTGCACCCTCTCCAAAGCCTCCACATCCTTCTGGTAGTGTGGCGACCAGAATTGTGCACATTATTCCAAATGAGGCCTAATTAAGGTCCTGTACAGCTGCAACATGACTTGCCAATTTTTATATGCGGAGAATTGGGACAATGCTAAATGCTTTCTGGGGGAGAAAACGAGGAAGTGAAACCACTTAGCTGCTTTGAAGTTGTCAGCAGCTGTCAATCATAACAAGAATGTTTAGAATCATTCAATGGAAGCAACATCAGAGAGTACTTTCAAGAAAGGAAAGATAAATAAATAAACATCCTGGCAGCTGTGTTTAAATGATCAAGCTGTCAATCAAAGGCAAATTAAAGGTACTGCACTGTGAGATTGAACGAATGCTCAGCATTTCAAAGGCTTTCAAACCTTTTCAAGCATTGTGGGCTTTCCAGGATGGTTTCAAAAGCATAGGCTACGGAGCAGGTGTGAGGAAAGGGAAAGTGCTCCTGGCTTGATTCTTCAATGAATTGTCTGGTCAATAATTCAGTTCAGAGTGATACGGCCACCTCAATGTTTTTAACAGGTCAGACCAGGATATTGATTTTGAACAGGGGGCTGCCTGAGATCAACATGACAAGAGTGACCTTCAGGTTGCTCAGGGCTGGATACGGCAGTCCAGAGACAGGACCCCCGTCCAGGGGGAGGGTTCCGGGGTCAACCCCTTACCCACAGCGCAAGCCCACCCAAATCCCAGGACCCTTGGGAGACCCGCACTCTGTAGGCTGGCAGTGGAAAAGGGGCATATGAGCAATGTGTTGACCCTCTTGAGCCCCACGGCCCTCCGGGTCGATCGCACTGGTACAGTTCTTGGCAATACTTACACCAAAGCCCACCAGGTAGAGTTCCTCTGTGCGGGTCAGAGCATAATGGGGTTGGGGGTGGGTAGGTAGAGATTGGCATGGGTCTACCCCCAATCCCATTTTTGGCCCAATGTGGGATTCTCTGACTGATTGGGTTTCCTGGGGCGAAATTCTCCGACCCCCCGCAGGGTCAGAGAATCGCCTGGGGGCGCCTAAAATCCCTCCCCCACCGTGGCAGAAATTCTCCGCCACCCGGGAATTGGCGGGGGTGGGAATCGCGGTGAGCCCCCCTGTGGTGATTCTCCGGCCCGCGATGGGCCGAAGTCCCGCCGCTGGGAGGCCTGTCCCGCCGCCGAGGGTTGAACCACCTCTGGTGGCGGCGGGATCGGCGGTGCGAGCGGGCCCCCGGGGTCCTGGGGGGCGCGCGGGGCGATCGGACCCCGGGGGGTGCCCCCACGGTGGCCAGGCCCGCGATCGGGGCCAACCGATCGGCAGGCGGGCCAGTGCCGTGGGTTCACTCTTTCTCTTCCGCCGCCGCCACGGCCTCCACCATAGCGGAGGCGGAAGAGAATCCCCCAGCGCGCATGCGCCGGGGGTGACGTCAGCGGCAGCTGATGCACCGGCGCATGCGCGAACCGGCGAAGGCCTTTCGGCCAGCCCCGGCGGCGGGCGGTGGGCCTGAAAGGCCGCTGGTGCCAGTTTTGGCGCCAGTCGGCGTGGTGCCAACCGCTCCGGCGTGGGCCTAGCCCCCAAAGGTGCGGAGAATTCTGGTGTTTATACTCCCTTCAAGACTCCGTCCATCTTCTCTCATTTAAATCTATCACCTTAACCCTCTATTCACTTCTCTCTCAAATGCTTGTCCATGTACCTATATCCTTCGCACCCCTACAATGCAGAAAGAGGGCATTCAGCCCATCGAGTCTACACCGACCCTCCAAAAGAGCACCCTAGTTACGCCCACTCCCCCACCCTATCCTCGTATCCCCACCTAACATCTTTGGACTGTGGGAGGAAACCGGAGCACCCGGAGGAAACCCACGCGGAGATATGAGATCATAAGAACTAGGAGCAGGAGTGGGAATTCAGCCCCTCGAGCCCACTAAGCCATTCAATACAATCATGGCTGATCTCATTATGGCCTCAACTCCATTTTCCTGCTCATTCTCCACAACCGTTCAACCCATAACTAATTAAAAATCTGTCCAAAGGGCAACACGGTGGCACAGTGGTTAGCACTGCTGCATCATGGCACCGAGGACCCTTGTTCAATCCTGCCCCCCGGTCACTGTCAGTGTGCAGTTTGCACATTCACCCTGGGTCTGCGTGGGTTTCACTCCCACAATCCAAAAGATGTGCCGGTTAGGTGAATTGGCCACACTAAATTGTCCCTTAATTGGAAAAGAAAGAATTGGGTATTCTAAATTTATTTTTAGAAAATCTGTCTAACTCCTCCTTAAATTTACTCACTGTCCCAGCATCCACCACACTCTGGGGTAGCGAATTCCACAGATTCATAACCCTTTGGGAGAAGTAGTCTCTCCTCAACTCTGTCTGAAATTTGCTGCCCCTTATCCTAAGATTATGACCTCTTGTTCTAAAATGGCCCACAACAGCAAACATCCACTCCACATCTACTTTGTCAATGGGCGCGATTCTCCGCCCCCCACGCCGGGTGGGAGAATAGCGGGAGGGCCTCCCGACATTTTTCACGCCCTCCCACTATTCTCCCCCCACGCCCGACCCACGCCACGAATCGCCGTTTTTTACGGCGAGCGGCGATTCTCCGAGGCACCTGCTCGCTGCCGTCGTGAAATGGTCGGCAGATGCTCATTTGGGGCATCTGGGGGCCCGATTGGCACGGCAGTACCACGGCCATGCCAAGGGGGGCATAGGCCCGCGATCGGTACCCACCGATCACGGGTTGTGCGTCCGTAACGGACGCACTCTTTTCCCTCCGCCGCTCCGCAAGATCAAGCCGCCACGTCTTGCGGGGCGGCTGAGGGAAAAGACGGCAACTGCGCATGCGCGGGTTGGCGGTGTCCAACCTGCGCGTGCGCGGCAGACGTCATTGGCCGCGTCAGCCGGCGTGACGCTTGACGTGCGGCCTTGACGACCGTCGTCAAGGCCGCGCTGCCCGGGGTGGGGGGGGGGGGGGAGAATCGGCCCCGGCAGTGGGCGTGAAGGCTGCCGTGGGTCACCGCCTGTCCCACGGCAGCCTTTACGATTCTCCGCATTTGCGGAGAATCGCGCCCAATATCTTTTATCATCTTATACACCTCAATTTGATCTCCTCTCATTCGCCTAAACCTGAGAGTATCGGCCTAAACTGCTCAATCTCTCTTCATACGACAAACCCCTCATCTCTGGAATCAATCTAGTGAACCTCCTCTGAACTGCCTCTAATGCAATTACATCCCAGCACGGTAGCACAGTGGTTAGCACAGTGGCTTCACAGTGCCAGGGTCCCAGGTTCGATTCCCTGCTTGAGACACTGTCTGTGTGGAGTCTGCACGTTCTCCCTGTGTCTGCGTGGGTTTCCTCCGGGTGCTCCGGTTTCCTCCCACAAGTCCCGAAAGAGGTGCGGGTTAGGTGGATTGAACATTCTGAATTCTACCTCTGTGTACCTGAACAGGCGCAGGAATGTGGCGACTAGCGGCTTTTCACAGTAACTTCATTGCGGTGTTAATATAAGCCTACTTGTGACAATAAAGATTATTATTATTACCCCTCCTCAAGTAAGGGACCAAAACTCTGTCCTGCTCCAGGGGTGATCTCACCAATGTTTCCATTTTTCTGACTGAAACGGATGACCTCACACTTACCCACTTTAAACTCCATCTGCCATATTTTGGCCCACTCACCGAGCTGTCTATACCCATTTGTAAATGGCGCGGAGGGAAAGAGTGCCCCCACAGCACAGGCCCACCTGCAGATTGGTGGGCCCCTATTGCAGGCCAGGCCACATGGTCCCCCCCCCCCCCCCCCCCCCCCGGGCCAAATCCTCCAGAGCCCCCCCCTCCACCCCCACGAGGACTCCGCAAGCCACCCTCCAAGCCAGGATGGACCATGTCCATTTCACGCCGGAGGGACTGGCTGAAAACAGGTGGCCGCTCGGCCCATCGGGCCCAGAGAATTGCCAGGGGGGCCGCTGCCAACAGCCCCCAACCGGCGCGATGCGATCCCTGCCCGAAACATCGGAGCGGCGGGGTGGGATTCATGCCGTCACCCGGTGATTCACCAACCCGGCAGGGGGTCGGAGAACCCCGCCCCTTATTTATCTTTGCACTTTACTATCCCACCTATTTTAATGTAATCTGCAAATTTGGCTATGGAACCTTCTAAACCTGTATCCAGGTCATTAATATAGATTGTAAATAGGCTCGAGGACTGAACCCTGTCGCACCCCATCCATCTTGCCAATCAGAAAAAGACCCATTTATGCCGACTCTCTGCATTCTGTTGGTTATCTAATCCTCTCACCAAACTAATAATTTACCCCTAATCTCATTTGATTGTACCTTGTGTGTACCTTGTGTACCTTTAGTGCGGCACCTTATCAAACACCTTCCGGAAGTCCAGATATACTACATCTACAGGATCCCCATTATCCACTTTGCCTGTTACATCTTCGAAGAACTCAAGCAAATTAGTCAAACATGATTTACCCTTCATAAACCATGCTGACTCTGATGGATAGCGCTTTAACTTTCCAAATGTCCTGTTATTACTTCTTTAATAATGGATTCTAACAACTTCCTAAGAACAGATCTTAAACTAACTGGGTTATAGTTTCCTACTTTCTGCCTCCCTCCCTTTTTGAATAAGGGCGTTACGTTAGCATTTTCCAATCCACTGGAACCTTTCCTGTGTCCATGGAATTTTGGAATATTATAACCAATGGATCCACTATCTCCGCTGCCACTTCCTTTAACAGCCTCGGATATCGGCTATCCGGCCCTGGGGACTTGTCTGCCCTCAGTCCCAATAGTTTGTTCTGCACTTTTTCCCTGTTGATGATGATTGTTCTCAGTTCCTCCTTTTCTATTAGCTCTGCATTAGCTGTTACTATTGGGATGGTATTAGTGTCTCCACTGTGAAAACAGAGGCAAAAGATTGATTTAACATCTCGGCCATTTCTGTGACCCCCCCCCCCCCACCCCCCCCCCCCCACTGCTAACTCCCCAGTCTGATCCTTCAAACGGACCAACATTCACTTTAGCTACTCGCTTCTCTTTTCTATAGCTTTTGCTATCCGCTTTTATAATTTGCACTAATAGTCTTTCATAATTTACCTCTGCTTTTTTTATTAATTTCTTAGTAATCTGTTGATGACCTTTTAAAGTTTCCCAATCTTCAATATCATATGCCTTCATTTTTTGTCTTATCTTTAACTTCCTTGCTTAGCCACAGATGTTTGTTTTTGCCCCTCACAATCGTTCTTCCTCTCTGGAATATATTTTACTTGGGAGGAATTGAATCAAACAACTGCCAGTTCTCAACAACGAACTTACCTTTCAGTCTTTCTGTCCAGTCCACTAGGGACAAACCTATCCTCATTCCTAGATTTTTAAAAAATGCATTTAGGGGATGTGGGTGTTGCTGGTTAAGCCCAGCATTTATTGCCCATCCCTAGTTGCCCTTCAGAAGGTGGTGGGGAGCTACCTTCTTAAACCGCTGCAGTCTTTGTGATGTAGATACACCCACTGTGCAGTTAGGGAGGGAGTTCCAGGATGTTGCCCCAGCGACAGTGAAGGAACGGCTGATATATTCCCAAGTCAGGGTGGTGAGTGACTTGGAGGGGAACCTCCAGGTGGTGGGGTTCCCAGGTATCTGCTGCTCTTGTCCGTCTAGATAGTAGTGGTCGTGGGTTTGGAAGGAGCTGTTTAACTTGATGAGTTACTGCAGTGCATCTTGTAGATGGCACACACGGCTGCCATTGTTCATCGGTGGTGGAGGGAGTGAATGTTTGTGGAAGGGGGAGCAATCAAGCGGGGCTGCTTTGTCCTGGATGGTGTCGAGCTTCTTGAGTGTTGTTGGAGCTGCGTTCATCCAGGCAAGTGGAGAATACTCCAATATACTCCTGGCTTGTGCCTTGTAGATGGTGGACAGACTTTGCAGGGTCAGGAGGTCAGTTACTCGCCATAAGGATCCTAGCCTTTGACCTGCTCTGGTAGCCACAGTATTAATGTGGCTGGTCCAGTTCAGTTTCTGATCAATGGTAACCCCCAGGATGTTGATTGTGGGGGATTCAGCGATGGTAATGCCATTGAATGTCAAGGGGCGGTGGTTCATAGAATCTTAGAATTTGCAGTGCAAAAGGAGACCATTCAGCCCATTGAGTCTGCATCTGCCCTTGGAAAGAGCAACCTATTTATGCCCATGCCTCCACCCTATCCCATAACCCCACCTACCTTTTGGACACTAAGGGACAATTTATCATGGCCAACCCACCTAACCTGCACATCTTTGGACTGTGAGAGGAAACCGGAGCATCCGGAGGAAACCCATGCAAACACGGGAAGAAAGTGCAAACTCCACACAGTCTCCCGAGGCCAGAATTGAACCTGGGACCCTGGAGCTGTGAGGCAGTAGTGCTAACTACTGTGCCGTAGGAGATGGTCATTGCCTGGCACTTGTGCGGCGTGAATGTAACTTGCCACTTGTCAGCCCCGAGCCTGGATATTGTCCAGGTCTTGCTGCATTTGGCCATGGACTGCTTCATTATCTGAGGAATAATGTGAATGGTGCTGAACATTGTGCAGTCATCCGCAAACATCCCCACTTCTGACCTTCTGATGGAAGGGAGGTCATTGATGAAGCAGCTGAAGATGGTTGGGCCTAGGACACTACCCTGAGGAACTCCTGCAGTGATGTTCTGGAGCTGAGACGATTGACCTCCAACCACCACAACCATCTTCCTTTGTGCCGGGAATGACTCCAACCAGCGGAGAGTTTTCCCCCTGATTCCCATTGACTCCAGTTTAGCTCGGGCCCCTTGATGCCACACTCGGTCAGATGCTGCCTTGATGTCCAGGGCAGTCACTCTCACCTCACCTCTGCCATTCAGCCCTTTTGTCCATGTTTGAACCAAGGCTGTAATGAGGTCAGGAGCTGAGTGACCCTGGGCAGAACCCAAACTGAGTGTCCGTGAGCAGGTTATTGCTGAGTAAGTGCCGCTTGATAGCGCTGTTGATGACTCCTTCCATCACTTTGCTGATGATGGAGGGTAGACTGATAGGGCAGGAATTGGCTGGGTTGGATTTGTCCTGTTTCTTGTGCACAGGTCACACCTGGGTACACATTGCTGGGTAGATGCCAGTGTTGTAGCTGTACTGGAACAGCTTGGCTAGGGGTGCGGCAAGTTCTGGAGCACAAGCCTTCAGTACTATTGACAGGATATTGTCAGGGCCCAGAGCCTTTGCCGTATCCAGTACCTTCAGCTGTTTCATAGAACATAGAACGATACAGCGCAGTACAGGCCCTTCGGCCCTCGATGTTGCACCGACGTGGGAAGTCAAAAACTAAAGGCCATCTATCCTACACTATGCCATTATCATCCATATGCTTATCCAATAAACTTTTAAATGCCCTCAATGTTGGCGAGTTCACTACTGTTGCAGGTAGGGCATTCCACGGTTTCCTGATATATAATCTTTATTAGTGTCACGAGTAGGCTTACATTAATGCTGTAATGAGGTTACTGTGAAAAGCCCCTAGTTGCCACATTCCGGCACCTGTTCGGACACACAGAGGGAGAATTCAGAATGTCGAATTCACCTAACAGCACGTCTTTCAGGACTTGTGGGAGGAAACCGGAGCACCCGGAGGAAACCCACACAGACACGGAGAGAACGTGCAGACTCCACGCAGACAGTGACCCAGCCGGGAATCGAACCTGGGACCCTGGCGCTGTGAAGCAACAGTGCTAACCACTGTGCTATCACGTGGAGTGAATCGTATTGGCTGAAGACTGACATCTGTGATGCTGGGGCCCTCCGGAGGAGACCGAGATGGATCATCCACTCGGCACTTCTGGCTGAAGATTGTTGCGAATGCCTCAGCCGTGTCTTTGCAGAGATGTGCTGGGCTCCTCCATCATTGAGGATGGGATATTTGTGGAGCCTCCTCCTCCAGTAAGTTGTTTAATTGTCCCCCACCATTCACAGCTGGATATGGCAGGGCTACAGAGCTTAGATCTGATGTGTTCATTGTGGAATCGCTTGGCTCTGTCTGTTACTTGCTGCTTATGCTGTTTGACCCACAGTCCTGTGTTGTAGCTTCACCAGGCTGACACCTCACTTTTCAGTCTGCCTGATGTCGCTCCTGCCATGTTTTGGTCTCCTTCTCTGAGGAAGGATGTTCTTGCTCTCGAGGGAGTGCAGCGAAGGTTTACCCGGCTGATTCCAGGGATGGTGGGACTGTCACATGAGGAGAGGTTGACTCGGTTGGGATTGTTCTCGTTGGAGTTCAGAAGAATGAGGGGGAATTTCATAAAGACTTATAAAATTCTAACAGGACTAGACAGGGTAGATGCAGGGAAGATGTTCCCGATGGTGGGGTGTGTCCAGAACCAGGGGTCACAGCCTGAGGATTCAGGGTAAACCATTTTGGACAGAGATAAGGAGACATTTTGTCACACAAAGAGTGGTGAACCTGTGGAATTCATTACCACGGGAAGTAGTTGATGCTAAAACTTTGAATATATTCAAGAGGCGGCTGGATATAGCACTTAGGGCAAAGGGGATCGAAGGCTATGGGGAGAAAGCAGGATTAGGCTATTGAGTTGGATGGTCAGCCATGATGGTGATGAATGGCGGAGCAGCTCGAAGGGCCGAATGGCCTCCTGCTCCTATCTTCTATGTATCTGTGTCAAAGTCCCCGAACTCTGCAACAGCGGCAACACTTACAGCGGGCAACTCCGTCCCGCTGCACCAGATTTCTCCGTTACTCCTGCCGGCCAATGGGGTTTCCTATTGTGGGACAGCCCCATCCGGGAAACCCCGGCTTCCAGCAAAACGGAGCATTCCGCCGACGGAGAATCCAGCCCTTAGTCCCAGAAACGGAGAATCCCGCCGACGGAGAATCTAGCCCTTAGTCCCAGAAACGGAGAATCCCGCCGACGGAGAATCCAGCCCTTAGTCCCAGAAACGGAGAATCCCGCCGACGGAGAATCCAGCCCTTAGTCCCAGAAACGGAGAATCCCGCCGACGGAGAATCCAGCCCTTAGTCTCAGAAACGGAGAACCCCGCCGTCTTGTGTTTCATGAGAAGTACACCCAGATCCCCCTAAATATAAACATTCTGCTGTCTTTCGCCACTCAAAATATATTCTGCTTTGTTACTTTCCCAAGTGTGGGTAATTTCACACCTTGCTACATTTTATTGTTCAAATGCCATGTTCTTGCCCACTCTCCGAAACTGTCGATATGCCTCTGCCGACTCCAGGTCCTCCTCACAGCTTAATTTCCCTTTGCTACATCAGCAGACTTAGATAGATTCACTCAGTCGCCTTATCTAAGCCATTTGTATAAATTGTAAATAACTGTGGCCCAGGTATTGATCTTTGCAGTACCTGTATGTCAGAACAGAAAAATGTCCCATTTATTCCTGCTCTCTGTTTTCTGTCAGTTCGCCAATCCTCAATCCACACTATCACAATCTCATGGGTCCTAATTTTGTGCAATAACCTCTTGTCAGGCACTTTTCTGAATGCTTTTTGACAATCCAAATATTCTGGCTGGGACTTTCTGCTTGCTGAAGCCGGGATTTGCAATGGGAGGCCGGTTCCACAGTCCAGCTGCACGATCTGTTGGTGCCATCACAGTCAATGGCTTTCCCACTGAATCCAAACCCCCCCCCCCCCGGCCGCTGGGAAACATTATACTCCCAGAAAATTCACATATTAAAAAGACAAACCAAATGAACTTTGAGAAACAGTTTTTGTAAAAAAATATTGCAACATTTACACAGCAGAAATCTCTGCACTACATCTTCCATAAAATGAGTGTGTGAACTTGTGTCTGTCTCTATGGATCTGCAGCCTGATCCAGAATTCCCGAGGATTGATCTCTCTCATTCCTACAGACATGCAGCTCAGTTCGGAGAGAGAGTTTTCTAGGTTTTTTTTGCACAATGCCCAGTGTGAGACACGTCTCAAAAGTCAGTCAGAAAGCACTGGAGTGATCCACAATCAGCAGTAGACTTTGGTGACCTGATGATAATGTCAATACATTCTGATTCCAACTATCAACAAAGAACTCTTTGGAATGAAGTTCGGAACATCTGTAACACTATGTGTCGGAGTGTTGGCTAAGTTATTTACAGATTGCGGAAGGTGTGGTGACCATTAAAATAAGCCCATGGCCCACTCCGGCTCAGTGACAATGCTGTGTGCTCATTCGCCTCCTGCTTTCCACATTGTTCAGCTCTCACTCCTTCTCATCAACTAAGAAGGGAGATGTGACAGTGTGCTCCTGAGCAATGGCAGCCAGCTCTTTCAGGAACTCCGAGAAGATAAGTGAGCAGTAAACAGCATTTTTCACCCGCAGTGCCTCATTCTGCTTCTCTGCTGAACTCTTGAATATGGAGCTGCCACTAAGCGCGTGCAGGACCTGACCCTCACGGACATGCTGCAGTGCTAACTGTGCAGCCTGGCGAGCCCGAGTCGGACTGTTGGTGTGACGCAAGATCAGCTCTCCCAGGGAAGGTTTACGACTCTTCACTGCAAAATTCAAAGAGACGATCAATTAAATACCCATTCTTTTCAACAGACATATTAAACACAACAGCATTCCACTGTTCACATGTACACTTACCTCCCCGCACACTCTCTCTGATTATACACCTCCCCACACACTCTCTCTGATTATACACCTCCCCGCACACTCTCTCTGATTATACACCTCCCCGCACTCTTTCTGATTATACACCTCCCCACACACTCTCTCTGATTATACACCTCCCCGCACACTCTCTCTGATTATACACCTCCCCGCACTCTCTCTGATTATACACCTCCCCACACACTCTCTCTGATTATACACCTCCCCACTCACTCTCTCTGATTATACACCTCCCCACACACTCTCTCTGATTATACACCTCCCCGCACTCTCTCTGATTATACACCTCCCCGCACTCTCTCTGATTATACACCTCCCCGCACTCTCTCTGATTATACACCTCCCCGCACTCTCTGATTATACACCTCCCCACACACTCTCTCTGATTATACACCTCCCCGCACTCTCTCTGATTATACACCTCCCCACACTCTCTCTGATTATACACCTCCCCGCACTCTCTCTGATTATACACCTCCCCACACTCTCTCTGATTATACACCTCCCCACACTCTCTCTGATTATACACCTCCCCGCACTCTCTCTGATTATACACCTCCCCGCACTCTCTCTGATTATACACCTCCCCACACTCTCTCTGATTATACACCTCCCCGCACTCTCTCTGATTATACACCTCCCCGCACTCTCTCTGATTATACACCTCCCCACACACTCTCTCTGATTATACACCTCCCCACACTCTCTCTGATTATACACCTCCCCACTCACTCTCTCTGATTGTACACCTCCCCGCACTCTCTCTGATTATACACCTCCCCGCACTCTCTCTGATTATACACCTCCCCACACTCTCTCTGATTATACACCTCCCCACACACTCTCTCTGATTATACACCTCCCCACACTCTCTCTGATTATACACCTCCCCACACACTCTCTCTGATTATACACCTCCCCACACACTCTCTCTGATTATACACCTCCCCGCACTCTCTCTGATTAAACACACCCCACACTCTCTCTGATTATACACCTCCCCCCACACTCTCTCTGATTATACACCTCCCCACACTCTCTCTGATTAAACACACCCCACACTCTCTCTGATTATACACCTCCCCACACACTCTCTCTGATTATACACCTCCCACACTCTCTCTGATTAAACACACCCCACACTCTCTCTGATTATACACCTCCCCGCACTCTCTCTGATTATACACCTCCCCGCACTCTCTCTGATTATACACCTCCCCGCACTCTCTCTGATTATACACCTCCCCGCACTCTCTCTGATTATACACCTCCCCGCACTCTCTCTGATTATACACCTCCCCGCACTCTCTCTGATTATACACCTCCCCACACACTCTGTCTGATTATACACCTCCCCACACTCTCTCTGATTATACACCTCCCCGCACTCTCTCTGATTATACACCTCCCCACACTCTCTCTGATTATACACCTCCCCGCACTCTCTCTGATTATACACCTCCCCACACTCTCTCTGATTATACACCTCCCCGCACTCTCTCTGATTATACACCTCCCCACACACTCTCTCTGATTATACACCTCCCCGCACTCTCTCTGATTATACACCTCCCCACACACTCTCTGATTATACACCTCCCCGCACTCTCTCTGATTATACACCTCCCCACACACTCTCTCTGATTTTACACCTCCCCACACACTCTCTCTGATTATACACCTCCCCGCACTCTCTCTGATTATACACCTCCCCGCACTCTCTCTGATTATACACCTCCCCGCACTCTCTCTGATTATACACCTCCCCGCACTCTCTCTGATTATACACCTCCCCGCACTCTCTCTGATTATACACCTCCCCGCACTCTCTCTGATTATACACCTCCCCACACTCTCTCTGATTATACACCTCCCCGCACTCTCTCTGATTATACATCTCCCCGCACTCTCTCTGATTATACACCTCCCCACACTCTCTCTGATTATACACCTCCCCACACACTCTCTCTGATTATACACCTCCCCGCACTCTCTCTGATTATACACCTCCCCGCACTCTCTCTGATTATACACCTCCCCGCACTCTCTCTGATTATACACCTCCCCGCACTCTCTCTGATTATACACCTCCCCGCACTCTCTCTGATTATACACCTCCCCGCACTCTCTCTGATTATACACCTCCCCGCACTCTCTCTGATTATACACCTCCCCACACTCTCTCTGATTATACACCTCCCCGCACTCTCTCTGATTATACATCTCCCCGCACTCTCTCTGATTATACACCTCCCCACACTCTCTCTGATTATACACCTCCCCACACACTCTCTCTGATTATACACCTCCCCACACTCTCTCTGATTATACACCTCCCCACACACTCTCTCTGATTAAACACACCGCACACTCTCTCTGATTAAACACACCCCACACTCTCTCTCTGATTAAACACACCCCACTCTCTCTCTGATTATACACCTCCCCGCACTCTCTCTGAGGGAAATGTTCAAGTTGATGGGAAATGTTCAAGTTGATGGGAAATGTTCAGAATGGAGTTCAGTTACGAGTGGCGTACCACAAGGATCTGTTCTGGGGCCGTTGCTGTTTGTCATTTTTATAAATGACCTAGAGGAGGGCGCAGAAGGATGGATGAGTAAATTTGCAGACGACACTAAAGTCGGTGGAGTTGTAGACAGTGCGGAAGGATGTTGCAGGTTACAGAGGGACATAGATAAGCTGCAGAGCTGGGCTGAGAGGTGGCAAATGGAGTTTAATGTGGAGAAGTGTGAGGTGATTCACTTTGGAAAGAATAACAGAAATGCGGAATATTTGGCTAATGGTAAAATTCTTGGTAGTGTGGATGAGCAGAGGGATCTCGGTGTCCATGTACATAGATCCCTGAAAGTTGCCACCCAGGTTGATAGGGTTGTGAAGAAGGCCTATGGTGTGTTGGCCTTTATTGGTAGAGGGATTGAGTTCCGGAGCCATGAGGTCATGTTGCAGTTGTACAAAACTCTAGTACGGCCGCATTTGGAGTATTGCGTACAGTTCTGGTCGCCTCATTATAGGAAGGACGTGGAAGCTTTGGAACGGGTGCAGAGGAGATTTACCAGGATGTTGCCTGGTATGGAGGGAAAATCTTATGAGGAAAGGCTGATGGACTTGAGGTTGTTTTCGTTAGAGAGAAGAAGGTTAAGAGGTGACTTAATAGAGGCATACACAATGATCAGAGGGTTAGATAGGGTGGACAGCGAGAGCCTTCTCCCGCGGATGGAGGTGGCTAGCACGAGGGTACATAGCCTTAAATTGAGGGGTAATAGATATAGGACAGAGGTCAGAGGTGGGTTTTTTACGCAAAGAGTGGTGAGGCCGTGGAATGCCCTACCTGCAACAGTAGTGAACACGCCAACATTGAGGGCATTAAAAAATTTATTGGATGAGCATATGGATGATAAGGGCATAGTGTAGGTTAGATGGCCTTTAGATTTTTTCCATGTCGGTGCAACATCGAGGGCCGAAGGGCCTGTACTGCGCTGTATCGTTCTATGTTCTATGTTCTACCTCCCCGCACTCTCTCTGATTATACACCTCCCCGCACTCTCTCTGATTATACACCTCCCCGCACTCTCTCTGATTATACACCTCCCCGCACTCTCTCTGATTATACATCTCCCCGCACTCTCTCTGATTATACACCTCCCCGCACTCTCTCTGATTATACACCTCCCCACACACTCTCTCTGATTATACATCTCACCACACACTCTCTCTGATTATACACCTCCCCGCACTCTCTCTGATTATACACCTCCCCGCACTCTCTCTGATTATACACCTCCCCACACACTCTCTCTGATTATACATCTCACCACACACTCTCTGATTATACACCTCCCCGCACTCTCTCTGATTATACACCCTCCCCGCACTCTCTCTGATTATACACCTCCCCGCACTCTCTCTGATTATACACCTCCCGCACTCTCTGATTATACACCTCCCCACACACTCTCTCTGATTATACATCTCACCACACACTCTCTGATTATACACCTCCCCGCACTCTCTCTGATTATACACCTCCCCGCACTCTCTCTGATTATACATCTCGCCGCACTCTCTCTGATTATACACCTCCCCACACACTCTCTCTGATTATACACCTCCCCACACACTCTCTCTGATTATACACCTCCCCACTCACTCTCTCTGATTAAACGCACCACACACACTCTGATTAAACACACCACACACTCTCTCTGATTAAACACACTCTCTCTCTCTCTGATTAAACACACTCTCTCTCTCTCTGATTAAACACACCCCACTCTCTCTCTGATTAAACACACCCCAAACTCTCTCTGATTAAACACACCCCACACACTCTCTGATTAAACACACCCCACACATTCTCTGATTAAACAGACCCCACACTCTCTCTGATTAAACACACCCCACACTCTCTCTGATTAAACACACTTTCTCTCTCTCTGATTAAACACACCCCACACACTCTCTGATTAAACACACCCCACACTCTCTCTGATTAAACACACCCCCCACACTCTGTCTCTCTCTGATTAAACACACCCCACACTCTCTCTCTCTGATTAAACACACCCCACACTCTCTCTGATTAAACACACCCCAAACTCTCTCTGATTAAACACACCCCACACACTCTCTGATTAAACACACCCCACACATTCTCTGATTAAACAGACCCCACACTCTCTCTGATTAAACACACCCCACACTCTCTCTGTTTAAACACACTTTCTCTCTCTCTGATTAAACACACCCCACACACTCTCTGATTAAACACACCCCACACTCTCTCTGATTAAACACACCCCCACACTCTGTCTCTCTCTGATTAAACACACCCCACACTCTCTCTCTCTGATTAAACACACCCCACACTCTCTCTGATTAAACACACCCCACACTCTCTCTCTCTGATTAAACACACCCCACACACTCTCTCTGATTAAACACACCTCACACTCTCTCTGATTAAACACACCCCACACTCTCTCTGATTAAACACACCCCACACTCTCTCTCTGATTAAACACACCCCACACTGTCAAATGTGAGGTTATCCATTTTGATAGGAATAACAGCAAACGGGATTATTATTTAAACAATAAAATATTAAAGCATGCCGCTGTGCAGAGACCTGGGTGTGCTAGTGCATGAGTCACAGAAAGTTGGTTTACAGGTGCAACAGATGATTAAGAAGGCAAATGGAATTTTGTCTTTCATTGCTAGAGAGATGGAGTTTAAGACAAGGGAGGTTTTGCTGCAATTGTATACGGGTTTAGTGAGGCCACACCTGGAGTATTGTGTTCAGTTTTGGTCTCCTTACTTGAGAAAGGACATACTGACACTGGAGGGTGTGCAGAGGAGATTCACTAGGTTAATCCCAGAGTTGAAGGGGTTGGATTACGAGGAGAGGTTGAGTAGACTGGGACTGCACTCGTTGGAATTTAGAAGGATGAGGGGGGATCTTATAGAAACATATAAAATTATGAAGGTAATAGATAGGATAGATGCGGGCAGGTTGTTTCCACTGGCGGGTGAAAGCAGAACTAGGGGGCATAGCCTCAAAATAAGGGGAAGTAGATTTAGGACTGAGTTTAGGAGGAACTTCTTCACCCAAAGGGTTGTGAATCTATGGAATTCCTTGCCCAGTGAAGCAGTTGAGGCTCCTTCATTAAATGTTTTTAAGGCAAAGATAGATAGTTTTTTGAAGAATAAAGGGATTAAGGGTTATGGTGTTCGGGCCGGAAAGTGGAGCTGAGTCCACAAAAGATCAGCCATGATCTCATTGAATGGCGGAGCAGGCTCGAGGGGCCAGATGGCCGACTCCTGCTCCTAGTTCTTATGTTCTTATTTTCTCTCTCTGATTAAACACACCCACATTCTCTCTCTGATTAAACACACCCCACACTCTCTCTGAATAAACACACCCCACATTCTCTCTCTGATTAAACACACCCCACACTCTCTCTGATTAAACACACCCCACACTCTCTCTGAATAAACACACCCCACACTCTCTCTGATTAAACACACCCCACACTCTCTGATTAAACACACACCACATTCTCTCTGATTAAACACACCCTACACTCTCTCTCTGATTAAACAATCCCCACTCTCTCTGATTAAACACACCCCACACACTCTCTGATTAAACACACCCCACACTCTCTGATTAAACACACCCCACTCTCTCTCTGAATAAACACAGCCCACACTCTCTCTGATTAAACACACCCCACACTCTCTTTGATTAAACACACCCCACACTCTCTGATTAAACACACCCCACACTCTCTCTGATTAAACACACTCCACACTCTCTCTCTGATTAAACACACCCCACACACTCTCTGAATAAACAAACCCCACATTCTCTCTCTGAATAAACACACCCCACACTCTCTCTCTCTGATTAAACACACCCCACACTCTCTCTCTCTGATTAAACACACCCCACACTCTCTCTGATTAAACACACCCCACACTCTCTCTGATTAAACACAGCCCACACTCTCTCTGAATAAACACACCCCACTCTCTCTCTGATTAAACACACCCCACACTCTCTCTCTCTGATTAAACACACCCCACACTCTCTCTGAATAAACACACCCCACACTCTCTCTGATTAAACACACCACACACTCTCTCTGAATAAACACACCCCACACTCTCTCTCTCTGATTAAACACAGCCCACATTCTCTCTCTGAATAAACACACCCCACACTCTCTCTGATTAAACACACCCCACACTCTCTCTGAATAAACACACCCCACATTCTCTCTCTGAATAAACACACCCCACACTCTCTCTGATTAAACACACCCCACACTCTCTCTCTCTGATTAAACACAGCTCACATTCTCTCTCTGAATAAACACACCCCACACTCTCTCTGATTAAACACACCCCACACTCTCTCTGAATAAACACACCCCACATTCTCTCTCTGAATAAACACACCCCACACTCTCTCTGATTAAACACACCCCACACTCTCTCTCTCTCTGATTAAACACACCCCACATTCTCTCTCTGAATAAACACACCCCACACTCTCTCTGAATAAACACACCCCACATTCTCTCTCTGAATAAACACACCCCACACTCTCTCTGATTAAACACATCCCACACTCTCTCTGATTAAACACATCCCACACTCTCTCTGATTAAACACACCCCACACTCTCTCTGATTAAACACACCCCACACTCTCTCTGATTAAACACAGCCCACACTCTCTCTGAATAAACACACCCCACTCTCTCTCTGATTAAACACACCCCACACTCTCTCTCTCTGGTTAAACACACCCCACACTCTCTCTGATTAAATACACCCCACACTCTCTCTGATTAAACAAACGCCACTCTCTCTGATTAAACACACCCCACACTCTCTCTCTCTGATTAAACACACCCCACACTCTCTCTGAATAAACACACCCCACACTCTCTCTGATTAAACACACCCCACACTCTCTCTCTCTGATTAAACACACCCCACACTCTCTCTGAATAAACACACCCCACACTCTCTCTGATTAAACACACCCCACACTCTCTCTGAATAAACACACCCCACACTCTCTCTCTCTGATTAAACACAGCCCACATTCTCTCTCTGAATAAACACACCCCACACTCTCTCTGATTAAACACACCCCACACTCTCTCTGAATAAACACACCCCACATTCTCTCTCTGAATAAACACACCCAACACTCTCTCTGATTAAACACACCCCACACTCTCTCTCTCTGATTAAACACAGCTCACATTCTCTCTCTGAATAAACACACCCCACACTCTCTCTGATTAAACACACCCCACACTCTCTCTGAATAAACACACCCCACATTCTCTCTCTGAATAAACACACCCCACATTCTCTCTCTGATTAAACACACCCCACACTCTCTCTGATTAAACACACCCCACACTCTCTCTGATTAAACACACCCCACACTCTCTCTGATTAAACACACCCCACACTCTCTCTCTCTGATTAAACACACCCCACATTCTCTCTCTGAATAAACACACCCCACACTCTCTCTGAATAAACACACCCCACATTCTCTCTCTGAATAAACACACCCCACACTCTCTCTGATTAAACACATCCCACACTCTCTCTGATTAAACACATCCCACACTCTCTCTGATTAAACACACCCCACACTCTCTCTGATTAAACACACCCCACACTCTCTCTGATTAAACACAGCCCACACTCTCTCTGAATAAACACACCCCACTCTCTCTCTGATTAAACACACCCACACTCTCTCTGATTAAACACACCCCACACTCTCTCTGATTAAACACACCCCACACTCTCTCTGATTAAACACACCCCATACTCTCTCTCTAATTAAACACACCCCATACTCTCTCTGATTAAACACACCCCACACTCTCTCTGATTAAACTCACCCCACACTCTCTCTCTAATGAAACACACCCCACACTCTCTCTGATTAAACACACCCCACACTCTCTCTGATTAAACACACCCCACACTCTCTCTGAATAAACACACCCCACTCTCTCTCTGATTAAACACACCCACACTCTCTCTCTCTGATTAAACACACCCCACACTCTCTCTGATTAAACACACCCCACACTCTCTCTGATTAAACACACCCCATACTCTCTCTCTAATTAAACACACCCCATACTCTCTCTGATTAAACACACCCCACACTCTCTCTGATTAAACTCACCCCACACTCTCTCTCTAATGAAACACACCCCACACTCTCTCTGATTAAACACAGCCCCCTCTCTCTCTGATTAAACACAGCCCCCACTCTCTCTGATTAAACACACTCTCTCTGATTAAACACGCCCCACACTCTCTCTGATTAAACACACCCCACACTCTCTCTCTAATTAAACACACCCCATACTCTCTCTGATTAAACACACCCCACACTCTCTCTGATTAAACTCACCCCACACTCTCTCTCTAATGAAACACACCCCACACTCTCTGAATAAACAAACCCCACACTCTCTCTGATTAAACACACCCCACTCTCTCTCTGATTAAACACACCCCACACTCTCTCTGATTAAACACACCCCACGCTCTCTCTGATTAAACACACCCCACACTCTCTCTGATTAAACACACCCCACACTCTCTCTCTCTGATTAAACACACCCCACATTCTCTCTCTGAATAAACACACCCCACACTCTCTCTGAATAAACACACCCCACATTCTCTCTCTGAATAAACACACCCCACACTCTCTCTGATTAAACACACCCCACACTCTCTCTGATTAAACACACCCCACACTCTCTCTGATTAAACACACCCCACACTCTCTCTGATTAAACACACCCCACACTCTCTCTGATTAAACACACCCCACACTCTCTCTGAATAAACACACCCCACTCTCTCTCTGATTAAACACACCCACACTCTCTCTCTCTGATTAAACACACCCCACACTCTCTCTGATTAAACACACCCCACACTCTCTCTGATTAAACACACACCACTCTCTCTGATTAAACACACCCCACACTCTCTCTTATTAAATACACCCCACACTCTCTCTGATTAAACACACCCCACACTCTCTCTGATTAAACACACCCCACACTCTCTCTGATTAAACACACCCCACTCTCTCTCTGATTAAACACACCCCACACACTCTCTGTCTGATTAAACACACCCCACACTCTCTCTGATTAAACACAGCCCCCTCTCTCTCTGATTAAACACAGCCCCCACTCTCTCTGATTAAACACACTCTCTCTGATTAAACACGCCCCACACTCTCTCTGATTAAACACACCCCATACTCTCTCTCTAATTAAACACACCCCATACTCTCTCTGATTAAACACACCCCACACTCTCTCTGATTAAACTCACCCCACACTCTCTCTCTAATGAAACACACCCCACACTCTCTCTGATTAAACACACCCCACACTCTCTGAATAAACAAACCCCACACTCTCTCTGATTAAACACACCCCACGCTCTCTCTGATTAAACACACCCCACACTCTCTCTGATTAAACACACCCCACACTCTCTCTGATTAAACACACCCCACACTCTCTCTGATTAAACACACCCCACACTCTCTCTGATTAAACACACCCCACACTCTCTCTGATTAAACACACCCCACACTCTCTCTGATTAAACACACCCCACACTCTCTCTGATTAAACACACCCCACGCTCTCTCTGATTAAACACACCCCACACTCTCTCTGATTAAACACACCCCACACTCTCTCTGATTAACACACCCCACACTCTCTCTGATTAAACACACCCCACACTCTCTCTCTCTGATTAAACACACCCCACACTCTCTCTGAATAAACACACCCCACACTCTCTCTGATTAAACACACCCCACATTCTCTCTCTGAATAAACACACCCCACACTCTCTCTGATTAAACACACCCCACACACTCTCTGAATAAACAAACCCCACATTCTCTCTCTGAATAAACACACCCCACACTCTCTCTGAATAAACACACCCCACTCTCTCTCTGATTAAACACACCCCACACTCTCTCTCTCTGATTAAACACACCACACACTCTCTCTGATTAAACACAGCCCTCACTCTCTCTGATTAAACACACCCCACACTCTCTCTGATTAAACACACACCACTCTCTCTGATTAAACACACCCCACACTCTCTCTTATTAAATACACCCCACACTCTCTCTGATTAAACACACCCCACACTCTCTGATTAAACACACCCCACACTCTCTCTGATTAAACACACCCCACTCTCTCTCTGATTAAACACACCCCACACTCTCTCTGTCTGATTAAACACACCCCACACTCTCTCTGATTAAACACAGCCCCCTCTCTCTCTGATTAAACACAGCCCCCACTCTCTCTGATTAAACACACTCTCTCTGATTAAACACGCCCCACACTCTCTCTGATTAAACACACCCCACACTCTCTCTCTAATTAAACACACCCCATACTCTCTGATTAAACACACCCCACACTCTCTCTAATTAAACACACCCCACACTCTCTCTAATTAAACACACCCCACACTCTCTCTGATTAAACACACCCCACACTCTCTCTGATTAATCACACCCCACACTCTCTCTGATTAAACACACCCCACACTCTCTCTGATTAAACACACCCCACTCTCTCTCTGATTAAACACACCCCACACTCTCTCTCTCTGATTAACACACCCCACACTCTCTCTGATTAAACACAGCCCTCACTCTCTCTGATTAAACACACCCCACACTCTCTCTGATTAAACACACACCACTCTCTCTGATTAAACACACCCCACACACTCTCTGAATAAACAAACCCCACATTCTCTCTCTGAATAAACACACCCCACACTCTCTCTCTCTGATTAAACACACCCCACACTCTCTCTCTCTGATTAAACACACCCCACACTCTCTCTGATTAAACACACCCCACACTCTCTCTGATTAAACACAGCCCACACTCTCTCTGAATAAACACACCCCACTCTCTCTCTGATTAAACACACCCCACACTCTCTCTCTCTGATTAAACACACCCCACACTCTCTCTGAATAAACACACCCCACACTCTCTCTGATTAAACACACCCCACACTCTCTCTGAATAAACACACCCCACACTCTCTCTCTCTGATTAAACACAGCCCACATTCTCTCTCTGAATAAACACACCCCACACTCTCTCTGATTAAACACACCCCACACTCTCTCTGAATAAACACACCCCACATTCTCTCTCTGAATAAACACACCCCACACTCTCTCTGATTAAACACACCCCACACTCTCTCTCTCTGATTAAACACAGCTCACATTCTCTCTCTGAATAAACACACCCCACACTCTCTCTGATTAAACACACCCCACACTCTCTCTGAATAAACACACCCCACATTCTCTCTCTGAATAAACACACCCCACACTCTCTCTGATTAAACACACCCCACACTCTCTCTCTCTCTGATTAAACACACCCCACATTCTCTCTCTGAATAAACACACCCCACACTCTCTCTGAATAAACACACCCCACATTCTCTCTCTGAATAACACACCCCACACTCTCTCTGATTAAACACATCCCACACTCTCTCTGATTAAACACATCCCACACTCTCTCTGATTAAACACACCCCACACTCTCTCTGATTAAACACACCCCACACTCTCTCTGATTAAACACAGCCCACACTCTCTCTGAATAAACACACCCCACTCTCTCTCTGATTAAACACACCCCACACTCTCTCTCTCTGGTTAAACACACCCCACACTCTCTCTGATTAAATACACCCCACACTCTCTCTGATTAAACAAACGCCACTCTCTCTGATTAAACACACCCCACACTCTCTCTCTCTGATTAAACACACCCCACACTCTCTCTGAATAAACACACCCCACACTCTCTCTGATTAAACACACCCCACACTCTCTCTCTCTGATTAACACACCCCACACTCTCTCTGAATAAACACACCCCACACTCTCTCTGATTAAACACACCCCACACTCTCTCTGAATAAACACACCCCACACTCTCTCTCTCTGATTAAACACAGCCCACATTCTCTCTCTGAATAAACACACCCCACACTCTCTCTGATTAAACACACCCCACACTCTCTCTGAATAAACACACCCCACATTCTCTCTCTGAATAAACACACCCCACACTCTCTCTGATTAAACACACCCCACACTCTCTCTCTGATTAAACACAGCTCACATTCTCTCTCTGAATAAACACACCCCACACTCTCTCTGATTAAACACACCCCACACTCTCTCTGAATAAACACACCCCACATTCTCTCTCTGAATAAACACACCCCACATTCTCTCTCTGATTAAACACACCCCACACTCTCTCTGATTAAACACACCCCACACTCTCTCTGATTAAACACACCCCACACTCTCTCTGATTAAACACACCCCACACTCTCTCTCTCTGATTAAACACACCCCACATTCTCTCTCTGAATAAACACACCCCACACTCTCTCTGAATAAACACACCCCACATTCTCTCTCTGAATAAACACACCCCACACTCTCTCTGATTAAACACACCCCACACTCTCTCTGATTAAACACATCCCACACTCTCTCTGATTAAACACACCCCACACTCTCTCTGATTAAACACACCCCACACTCTCTCTGATTAAACACAGCCCACACTCTCTCTGAATAAACACACCCCACTCTCTCTCTGATTAAACACACCCACACTCTCTCTCTCTGATTAAACACACCCCACACTCTCTCTGATTAAACACACCCCACACTCTCTCTGATTAAACACACCCCACACTCTCTCTCTAATTAAACACACCCCATACTCTCTCTGATTAAACACACCCCACACTCTCTCTGATTAAACACACCCCACACTCTCTCTCTAATGAAACACACCCCACACTCTCTCTGATTAAACACACCCCACACTCTCTCTGATTAAACACACCCCACACTCTCTCTGAATAAACACACCCCACTCTCTCTCTGATTAAACACACCCACACTCTCTCTCTCTGATTAAACACACCCCACACTCTCTCTGATTAAACACACCCCACACTCTCTCTGATTAAACACACCCCATACTCTCTCTCTAATTAAACACACCCCATACTCTCTCTGATTAAACACACCCCACACTCTCTCTGATTAAACACACCCCACACTCTCTCTCTAATGAAACACACCCCACACTCTCTCTGATTAAACACAGCCCCCTCTCTCTCTGATTAAACACAGCCCCCACTCTCTCTGATTAAACACACTCTCTCTGATTAAACACGCCCCACACTCTCTCTGATTAAACACACCCCACACTCTCTCTCTAATTAAACACACCCCATACTCTCTCTGATTAAACACACCCCACACTCTCTCTGATTAAACTCACCCCACACTCTCTCTCTAATGAAACACACCCCACACTCTCTGAATAAACAAACCCCACACTCTCTCTGATTAAACACACCCCACTCTCTCTCTGATTAAACACACCCCACACTCTCTCTGATTAAACACACCCCACACTCTCTCTGATTAAACACACCCCACACTCTCTCTGATTAAACACACCCCACACTCTCTCTCTCTGATTAAACACACCCCACATTCTCTCTCTGAATAAACACACCCCACACTCTCTCTGAATAAACACACCCCACATTCTCTCTCTGAATAAACACACCCCACACTCTCTCTGATTAAACACACCCCACACTCTCTCTGATTAAACACACCCCACACTCTCTCTGATTAAACACACCCCACACTCTCTCTGATTAAACACACCCCACACTCTCTCTGATTAAACACAGCCCACACTCTCTCTGAATAAACACACCCCACTCTCTCTCTGATTAAACACACCCACACTCTCTCTCTCTGATTAAACACACCCCACACTCTCTCTGATTAAACACACCCCACACTCTCTCTGATTAAACAAACACCACTCTCTCTGATTAAACACACCCCACACTCTCTCTTATTAAATACACCCCACACTCTCTCTGATTAAACACACCCCACACTCTCTCTGATTAAACACACCCCACACTCTCTCTGATTAAACACACCCCACTCTCTCTCTGATTAAACACACCCCACACACTCTCTGTCTGATTAAACACACCCCACACTCTCTCTGATTAAACACAGCCCCCTCTCTCTCTGATTAAACACAGCCCCCACTCTCTCTGATTAAACACACTCTCTCTGATTAAACACGCCCCACACTCTCTCTGATTAAACACACCCCATACTCTCTCTCTAATTAAACACACCCCATACTCTCTCTGATTAAACACACCCCACACTCTCTCTGATTAAACTCACCCCACACTCTCTCTCTAATGAAACACACCCCACACTCTCTCTGATTAAACACACCCCACACTCTCTGAATAAACAAACCCCACACTCTCTCTGATTAAACACACCCCACACTCTCTCTGATTAAACACACCCCACACTCTCTCTGATTAAACACACCCCACACTCTCTCTGATTAAACACACCCCACACTCTCTCTGATTAAACACACCCCACGCTCTCTCTGATTAAACACACCCCACACTCTCTCTGATTAAACACACCCCACACTCTCTCTGATTAAACACACCCCACACTCTCTCTGATTAAACACACCCCACGCTCTCTCTGCTTAAACACACCCCACACTCTCTCTGATTAAACACACCCCACACTCTCTCTGATTAAACACACCCCACGCTCTCTCTGATTAAACACACCCCACACTCTCTCTCTCTGATTAAACACACCCCACACTCTCTCTGAATAAACACACCCCACACTCTCTCTGATTAAACACACCCCACATTCTCTCTCTGAATAAACACACCCCACACTCTCTCTGATTAAACACACCCCACACACTCTCTGAATAAACAAACCCCACATTCTCTCTCTGAATAAACACACCCCACACTCTCTCTGAATAAACACACCCCACTCTCTCTCTGATTAAACACACCCCACACTCTCTCTCTCTGATTAAACACACCCCACACTCTCTCTGATTAAACACAGCCCTCACTCTCTCTGATTAAACACACCCCACACTCTCTCTGATTAAACACACACCACTCTCTCTGATTAAACACACCCCACACTCTCTCTTATTAAATACACCCCACACTCTCTCTGATTAAACACACCCCACACTCTCTGATTAAACACACCCCACACTCTCTCTGATTAAACACACCCCACTCTCTCTCTGATTAAACACACCCCACACTCTCTCTGTCTGATTAAACACACCCCACACTCTCTCTGATTAAACACAGCCCCCTCTCTCTCTGATTAAACACAGCCCCCACTCTCTCTGATTAAACACACTCTCTCTGATTAAACACGCCCCACACTCTCTCTGATTAAACACACCCCACACTCTCTCTCTAATTAAACACACCCCATACTCTCTGATTAAACACACCCCACACTCTCTCTAATTAAACACACCCCACACTCTCTCTAATTAAACACACCCCACACTCTCTCTGATTAAACGCACCCCACACTCTCTCTGATTAATCACACCCCACACTCTCTCTGATTAAACACACCCCACACTCTCTCTGATTAAACACACCCCACTCTCTCTCTGATTAAACACACCCCACACTCTCTCTCTCTGATTAAACACACCCCACACTCTCTCTGATTAAACACAGCCCTCACTCTCTCTGATTAAACACACCCCACACTCTCTCTGATTAAACACACACCACTCTCTCTGATTAAACACACCCCACACTCTCTCTTATTAAATACACCCCACACTCTCTCTGATTAAACACACCCCACACTCTCTCTGATTAAACACACCCCACTCTCTCTCTGATTAACACACCCCACACTCTCTCTGATTAAACACACCCCACACTCTCTCTGATTAAACACACCCCACTCTCTCTCTGATTAAACACACCCCACACTCTCTCTGATTAAACACAGCCCCTCTCTCTCTGATTAAACACAGCCCACACACTCTCTGATTAAACACACTCTCTCTGATTAAACACGCCTCACACTCTCTCTGATTAAACACACCCCATACTCTCTCTGATTAAACACACCTCACACTCTCTGATTAAACACACCCCACACTCTCTCTGATTAAACACACCCCACACTCTCTCTGATTAAACACACCCCACACTCTCTCTCTCTGATTAAACACACCCCACACTCTCTCTGATTAAACACACCCCACACTCTCTCTGATTAAACACAGCCCCACCCTCTCTGATTAAACACACCCTATACACTCTCTCTGATTAAACACAGCCCCCACACTCTCTCTCTCTGATTAAACACACCCCACACTCTCTGATTAAACACACCCCACACTCTCTGATTAAACACACCCCACACTCTCTCTCTCTGATTAAACACAGCCCCCACACTCTCTGATTAAACACACCCCACACTCTCTCTGATTAAACACACCCCACACTCTCTCTGATTAAACACACCCCACACACTCTCTCTCTGATTAAACACACCCCACGCACTCTCTCTGATTAAACACACCCTACACTCTCTCTGATTAAACACACCCCACACTCTCTCTCTGATTAAACACACCCCACACTGTCAAATGTGAGGTTATCCATTTTGGTAGGAATAACAGCAAACGGGATTATTATTTAAACAATAAAATATTAAAGCATGCCGCTGTGCAGAGACTTGGGTGTGCTAGTGCATGAGTCACAGAAAGTTGGTTTACAGGTGCAACAGATGATTAAGAAGGCGAATGGAATTTTGTCCTTCATTGCTAGAGGGATGGAGTTTAAGACTAGGGAGGTTATGCTGCAATTGTATAAGGTGTTAGTGAGGCCACACCTGGAGTATTGTGTTCAGTTTTGATCTCCTTACTTGAGAAAGGACGTACTGGCGCTGGAGGGTGTGCAGAGGAGATTCACTAGGTTAATCCCAGAGCTGAAGGGGTTGGATTATGAGGAGAGGTTGAGTAGACTGGGACTGTACTCGTTGGAATTTAGAAGGATGAGGGGGGATCTTATAGAAACATATAAAATTATGAAGGTAATAGATAGGATAGATGCGGGCAGGTTGTTTCCACTGGCGGGTGAAAGCAGAACTAGGGGGCGTAGCCACAAAATAAGGGGAAGTAGATTTAGGACTGAGTTTAGGAGGAACCTCTTCACCCAAAGGGTTGTGAATCTATGGAATTCCTTGCCCAGTGAAGCAGTTGAGGCTCCTTCATTACATGTTTTTAAGGCAAAGATAGATAGTTTTTTGAAGAATAAAGGGATTAAGGGTTATGGTGTTCAGGCCGGAAAGTGGAGCTGAGTCCACAAAAGATCAGCCATGATCTCATTGAATGGCGGAGCAGGCTCGAGGGGCCAGATGGCCGACTCCTGCTCCTAGTTCTTATGTTCTTATTTTCTCTCTCTGATTAAACACACCCCACACTCTCTCTGATTAAACACAACCCACACTCTCTCTGAATAAACACACCCCACGCTCTCTCTGATTAAACACACCCCACACTCTCTCTGATTAAACACACCCCACACACTCTCTGATTAAACACAACCCACACTCTCTCTGAATAAACACACCCCACTCTCTCTCTGATTAAACACACCCCACACTCTCTCTGATTAAACACACCCCTCACTCTCTCTGATTAAACACACCCCACACTCTCTCTGATTAAACACACCCCACACTCTCTCTGATTAAACACACCCCACACTCTCTCTCTCTGATTAAACACACCCCACATTCTCTCTCTGATTAAACACACCCCACACTCTCTCTGATTAAACACACACCCCACACTCTGATTAAACACACCCCACACTCTCTCTCTGATTAAACACACCCCACACTCTCTCTGATTAAACACACCCCACACTCTCTCTGATTAAACACACCCCACACTCTCTCTGATTAAACACACCCCACACTCTCTCTGATTAAACACACCCCACACTCTCTCTGATTAAACACACACCCCACACTCTGATTAAACACACCTCACACTCTCTCTGATTAAACACACCCCACACTATCTCTGATTAAACAGACCCCACTCTCTCTCTCTCTGATTAAACACAAGATTAGCCTGGATTGAGCGTCACTGAAGAGGATTAACTTGGATTTGGATACAGGAAGCAGTTTTACAACACCAGGTTAAAGTCCAACAGGTTTGTTTTGAACCACTAGCTTTCGGAGCACTGCTCCTTCCTCAGGTGAATGAAGAGGTGGGTTCCAGAAACACATTATATAGACAAAGTCAAAGATGCAAGACGATACTTTGAATGCAAATCTTTGCAGGTAATTAAATCTTTACAGGTCCAGACGGTGCAACTGGAGTGAGGGATAATCACAGGTTAATGAGGTGTGAATTGTCTCAAGCCAGGACAGTTTGAGATAATCTGGTGTTGTAAGACTCCTTACTGTGCCCACCCCAGTCCAACGCTGGCATCGCTATATCATGGATTAGGATCTGCTCAACAGGACAATGCAGAACACGCCCATCTCCACAAACCTGAGAACAAACCTACTCTGCATGGGAACAAATGATGGAACTATTGCAGCGTTATATACGGTGGAAGCCAGTGATGTACAACTCTGTTCCACCAATCAGGCCCTCCTGATCCTGACAAATGGGCATAAGGAACGGAAAACAAAGCGATTTGAAGAGCAAGCTGTACCAAGATTCTCGGAGCGTCGCAGTGGAGGAACTGAGTTGGGGGATTCCGACCAATCAAGTTTCCCTCGAGCAATTAAATATTTCCTGGCCTTGTACAGCATCATGGGAAAATCTTCCTGAGTAGCTGCAAACGTTTCAATCTTATTCTTCACTGATCCAAGTACCTGAGGGGTGAGGGGTCAAAGTTTGTGTCATGAAAATGGCTTCAAAGATTGGAATAGCAGTTTGTGCAAACAGCAAATGTAGGCGTACCAGTTTAGCACGGGAATCAGCTGCAAAATCTCACCACTGATCCCCAGTCTGACCTCCTTCAGCAGTGAGCGTGGGACTAAAATCAGCCCCACTGTAATAATAATAATCTTTTATTGTCACAGGTATGAAGTTAACCGTGAAAAGCCCGTACTCGCCACATTCCGGCGCCTGTTCGGGTAAGCTGGTACGGGAATTGAACCCGCGCTGCTGACCTTGTTCTGCATCATAAACCAGCACTCTAGCCCACTGAGCTAAACCAGCACTCCTGTACACGGGACATCAAAGAGGCAAAATATCAGCCAGGATTTAGACTCCTGATCACAATTATTTTATTTTTACATTCATGGGATGTGGCCATCGCTGGCTGGGCCGCCATTTAGTGCCCATCTCGGAGAGTCAACCACATTACTCACCAGCTCCCCACTCATACCGTACCCAACTTTGTGTCATCCTTGCCTCAGTGATTAGCACTCTCGCCTCATCATCAAGGATTGTAAACCTACGCCCAAGGCTGACATTCCAGTGAGGTACTGAGGGAGCGCCGCACTGTCACAGGGTCAGTACTGAGGGAGTGCCGCACTATCAGAGGGTCAGTACTGAGGGAGTGCCGCACTGTCAGAGGGTCAGTACTGAGGGAGTGCCGCACTGTCAGAGGGTCAGTACTGAGGGAGTGCCGCACTGTCAGAGGGTCAGTACTGAGGGAGTGCCGCACTGTCAGAGGGTCAGTACTGAGGGAGTGCCGCACTGCCAGAGGGTCAGTACTGAGGGAGTGCCGCACTGTCAGAGGGTCAGTACTGAGGGAGTGCCGCACTGTCAGAGGGTCAGTACTGAGGGAGTGCTGCACTGTCAGAGGGTCAGTACTGAGGGAGTGCCGCTCTGTCAGAGGGTCAGTACCGAGGGAGTGCTGCACTGTCAGAGGGTCAGTACTGAGGGAGTGCTGCACTGTCAGAGGGTCAGTACTGAGGGAGTGCCGCACTGTCAGAGGGTCAGTACTGAGGGAGTGCCGCACTGACCAAGTCAGTTAGGATTATATTCTTTGGAGTTTATTAGAGTGAGAGGGGATCTCGTCGAAAATTATATAATAATAATAATAAACTTTGTTGTCACAAGTAGGCTGACATTAACACTGCAATGAAGTTACTGTGAAAAGCCCCCAGTCGCTACATTCCTGCGCCTGTTCAGGTACACAGACTGAGAATTCAGAATGTCCAATTCACCAAAGCTGCACGTCTTTGGACTGTGGGTGGAAACCGGAGCACCCGGAGGAAACCCACGCAGACACTGGGAGAACGGGCAGACTCCGCACACACAGTGACCCAGCGGGGAATCGAACCTGGGACCCTGGAGCTGTGTAGCAACAGTGCTAACCACTGTGCTACCGTGCTGTCCATATAAGGGGTAAACCTTTTCGGACTGAGGTGAGGAGAAATTTCTCCACCCAGAAGGTGGTGAATCTGTGGAATTCGCTCCCACAGAAAGTAGTTGAGGCCAAAATATTGTGTAATTTCAAGATGAAATTAGATATAGAGCTTGGAGCTAAAGGGATATGGGGGAAGGTGGGATCAGGGTATTGAACCTGATGGTCAGCCATGATTATAATGAATGGCGGAGCAGGCTCGAAGGGCCGAATGGCCTCCTGCTGCTTCTATTTTCTATGTGAGATTCTATATCTGTGTTTGGAGAGCCTTGCGCTGTCTTTTGATGAGTTGCTTTACTGACGCATCATTTTTTTTTTACAGAAACCAGTCTCATCGCTCAACAAGGAAAGCTGTGTATTGCGGCTGTCTTAGCCATCGTTCTGTGACATGTGCTTCATTGGTTGCAAACTTCACCCTTTATTTCAACGTTGAGAATCTCTAACTGCTGTTGAAAATGTTATTGTTTCTCAGATCTCGCTGGTAACTGATTGCCTGCAAACCTTTTCTGAACGTGATTGAGACATTGAGTGAGAGGTTGTATAAAAATGATTCACCTCACTCTGCTGACCGTGCTTTCCTGATTCAGTACAGCGGCATTTGTTGTCATTTTGGCAAACTGTCTTTCATATTATGTGGGTCATCCTCTGACCTTTCACCCTGTGGAACCTGGAATCGAATCCAACCTATGAAGTGGCTCATGATGTCATTTTACCACAGGATTCAATCTCTCCTGAAAACTGCATTTTAAATCTCCAGCATGAAACTGAACCTTTGACAATTCCACCACTTTCTTGCACAGCACCCAACTGGATGTTTGATTGTAAAGATGTGGAACTCAATGCAGTGCATTACAATACACAGCCCGAGACCACAGGCTGCCCTGTTCACATTGCCTGCTTTTGGCGTGCTCCCTTGATCTGGTTTACATGAGCCAAGTCTCAGGGGGCTGGCTGGAAGGTAGGATGAGCCATTGTATCTTTCCCTTCCAATTCTCTCAGGTTTATGAATGAGGTTTGATCTTCACTGCTCTGTCCATTGTGTAAGGAATAGTCACTCTGGTATAATCAGTGATCGCAGCACACACACAGAATTAGAGCGAGGCAAGGGAGTGGGTTGGCTGAAATCACAACTGACTGGAGTGTTTCAGAGCTGTGATTGTTCTGCATTATCCTTGGATGCAGCAAGAATAAATTATACTATAAATTAGACTGAGCTGGATCAGTTCAGAGAGCCAGTGTGCAGGGAAATCACTGGGGTCAGTTCCTGAGGTGAAAAGACCGAGATAATAAAACAGAGACACTGTCCATCCAGCCCACTGTTCTCTGCCAGATTTAATATCCCACACTCCCCCCACCCCCTCGCTATCTCCCCCAACACCCCCTTCTATTCTTTTCTTCCTCGTGTTTAAAAGCGTCCCTTTAATTAAAACCACACTATTCACTTCAAATTCTCTGTTAAAGTGACTTTCCCATTCTCCCAACTCTCCAGGTAAGGACGTTTCCTCTGTATTCCACATTGATTAGCGTGTTTTACTGATGATCGCTGACTACTGGAAACATCTCTACATCTACATATTCACAATTTAAATTACACATAAAACTAGCATCTATTCCTCGGATCCAATGCACTCAGGTGTGTTAACTGGAGGTTTGTTGGCTCTTTATGAATCAATGTTCAGTGCAGTAGGGTCGTACCTGGATGAGAGACTTGACACTGGGTTGGAAAACCATATTGGTGTTGAGTAGAAAAGAGCGGAGAAGGGGCTGTGGGTAACAAGCTAGCTGCGCAATAATTCCAGTTAGTAAGAAATTGACGTAGAGCGAGTTCTGTAACATATTTTCCAGCTTGGCAAACAGAACAGCGATAAACGAACCTGGATGGGGAGAGACAAAGGATTATCAACATCCGAGAGAGCACAGACTGACTCACTACAGACAGACAGACAAACAGAGGGGTCTTCAACATCCGAGAGAGCACAGACTAACTCACCACAGACTGACAGACAAACAGAGGGGTCTTCAACATCCGAGAGAGCACAGACTGACTCACTACAGACTGACAGACAAACAGAGGGGTCTTCAACATCCGAGAGAGCACAGACTAACTCACCACAGACAGACAGACAAACAGAGGGGTCTTCAACATCCGAGAGAGCACAGACTGACTCACCACAGACTAAGAAGTCTGACAACACCAGGTTAAAGTCCAACAGGTTTGTTTCAAACACTAGCTTTCGGAGCACCGCTCCTTCCTCAGGTGCACCTGTTTGAAAGCTAGTTGGCGGAATTCTCCGCTCCCCACGTGGCGTGGGAGAATCGTGGGAAGGCCTCCCGACATTTTTTATGCCCCCCATGGCGCCCCCAGCGATTGTCCAACCCCCCCCCCCCCCCCCCCCCCCCGGGGCTCGGAAAAATCGGCACTCGCGATTTCACGGCGAACGGCGATTCTCTGAGCCCGATAGGCCGAGCGGCCGGCCCTTCACGCCCGTTTCACCACGGCAGCAACCACACCTGGTCACTGCATTCGTGAAACGGGCGCCAGATGCCCGTTTGGGGCGTCTAGGGGCCCGATTGGGACGGGAGCATCGCGACTGTGCTCGGGAGGGGACAGGCCCACGATCGGTGTCCACCGATCGTCAGCCCTGCGTCCAAAACGGACGCACTCTTTCCCCTCCGCCGCCCGGCAAAAGCAAGCCCACCACGTCTTGCCAGGCGGCGGTGGAGAAAGACGGCACCGCGCATGCGCGGGTTTGTGCCGTCTGCGCACTGATGTCATCCGCGAATGCACGGGTTGGAACTGGCAACCCGCGCATGCGCGGATGACATCAGAAAAGCGCCGTTTCCGCGTCATTTCCGGCGTGACGGGGACCCGCTCCTAGCCCCCCGGGTGGGGGTGAATTAGGTGCGGGGATCGGGCCCCGGGGCCGTCGTGAACCTCGGCCGATTTCACAACGGCCATCCCGATTTTTATCGGGAGCGGAGAATACCGCCCAGTGTTTGAAACAAACATGTTGGACTTTAACCTGGTGTCAGACTTCTTACTGTGCTCACCCCAGCCCAACGCCGGCATCTCCACATCATGGTCACCACAGACTGACAGACAAACAGAAGGGTCTTCAACATCCGAGAGAGCGGACATAGACTAACTCACTGCAGACACAAACAGAATCACAAAAAGGGTCCGGGGAAGTCAGGAAGAGAGGTCGGCAGAGAGAGAGAGAAAGAGAGAGAGATGGATACAGTACAGGAACAGTCAATGCAATCAACCGGAGATCTAATTGCCCAGAAATGACAGCCTGCAATAAGGAATTCTTGGGGGGGATGTTGAGGGGGAGGGTGTTGTAGAGAGCCATGTGAGAAATACATACAACATGGAATAACAGAAATTAAAAGAGACATACAGAGATAGAAGAGGGAGTCAACAGAAAATGAGAATGTGAGATGAGTGTATGAGGCCTCTTAACTAACCGAGTCACACAAGGTCAGGACTTAGAGAGAGAGGGAAAAGGTAGGAAGGATGCTAGAAGGAGTGAAAGAAAGTGAGAGAATGAGTGAGAGGGTCAGAGGTGGATTGGCAGCAGTGCATGGACTGGACTAAGTAACCAATCCGGTGTTTTTATTTGTTCTGGTGAAACAAGGGAATCTTTCTCATAAAAGTGTGTTCAGCCACACGGACCTGGGTTTGACAGTGTAACACCTTCATCAACACCTGATTGGTGTAGGTCTATGATGAGATGTCACCTTAACGCAAGTTTCTAGAATTCACCCAGTCGTTTGCATCATTACTGCACTCGTCACCTCCTCGGTCAGCGCAAACTCTGCACAGTTCAACACTGGATCCCTCAAACCTGTACTGCCACTAAGTTAGATCATTGGCTGGTTTGCATCTGAACTCCATTGTTGCCCCAAATCTCTCAATAGCTTTAGCCAATAAAAATCTATTGATACAAAAGCAAAATACTATGAATGCTGCCAGACTGACATAAAAACAGAGAACATCGAAACTCCCAGCAGGCCGGAGATGGAGCGTCTGGAGAAGTTGGTATTGTTGGCCTTAGAGCTGAGATGGTTAAGGCCCAGGCAGCCTTTCCCAGGCACATTGCACCAAATACTGGGCAGTCCCTAGAATCTTACAGCACAGGAGGAGGCCATCCTGCCCATCAAGTGTCTGCTAGCTCTTTCAACTAAAAACAGATAAAGCACTTGAGGAATAATGAAAATGAAATGAAATGAAAATGGCTTATTGTCACGAGTCGGCTTCAAATGAAGTTACTGTGAAAAGCCCCTAGTCACCACATTCCGGCACCTGTCCAGGGAGGCTGGGACGGGAATTGAACCTGCGCTGCTGACCTGCCTTGGTCTGCTTTCAAAGCCAGCTATTTAGCCCAGTGTGCTAAACCAGCCAAGGAAAGTGGAAAAGAGCTCAAGCAGGGAGTTAGGGCAAAAAGGGGTCACGAAATGTCCTTGGCTGGCAGGATTAAGGAGAATCCCAAAGCATTTTATACGTATATTAGGAACAAGAGGGTAGCTAGAGAAAGAGTTGGCCCACTCAAGGACAAAGGAGGGAAATTATGTATAGAACCAGAGAAAGTAGGTGAGGTGCTTAATGAGTATTCACAAAGGAGAGGGACGCGTTGATTGGTGGGTGCAAGGATAATCCGGGTAATTATAGGCTTGACGTCAGTGACAGTAAAATTGTTAGAAAAGATTCTCAGAGATAGGATCTGTGCACATTTGGAGGTGAATGGTCTTATTAGCGACAGACAGCATGGTTTGGTACGAGCGAGGTCATGTCTCACTAATTTGATTGAATTTTTTGAGGAGGTGATAAATGATTGACGAGGGAAGGTCTGTCGATGGTGTCTACATGGACTTTAGTAAAGTATTCGATAAGGTCCCTCATGGCAGGCTGCTGCAAAAGATTAGATCACATGGGGTCAGGGGTGAACTGGCTGGATGGATCCAGAATTGGGTTGGCCATAGAGACAGAGGGTAGCAGTGGAAGGGTGTTTTTCCGAATGGAGGTCTGTAACTAGTTCCGCAGGGATCAGTTCTGGGACCTCTGCTCTTTGTAATTTATATAAATGACTTGGAGGAAAACGTAGAGGGTCTGATTAGCAAGTTTGCGGATGATACTAAGATTGCAGGAGTTGCGGATAGTGATGAAGATTGTCAGAATACAACAGAGTAAGAAGTCTTCCAACACCAGGTTAAAGTCCAACAGGTTTGTATCGAATCACTAGCTTTCGGAGCGCAGCTCCTTCCTCAGGTGAATGAAGAGGTAGGTTCCATAAACAAGGAGAGATTGAATAAACTGGGATTGTTCTCCCGAGAGAGACGGAGGCTGAGGGGCGACCTGATAGAAGTCTATAGAATTATTAGGGGTATAGATAGGGTGAACAGTGGAGGCTTTTTCCCAGGGCGGAAATGACAATTACAAGGTGGGGGGGGGGGGGGGGGGGGGGGGGGGGGGGGGGGGGGGGAGATAGGCGGGGGGGGGGGATAGGCGGGGGAGATGGGCGGGAGATGTTTTTACACAGAGGGTGGTGGTGGCCTGGAATGCGCTGCCAAGTGAGGTGGTTGAGCCATATACGTTAGTGACCTTTCAGACTTATCTGGATAGGCACATGAACAGACGGGGTATAGAAGGATGCAGGCGGTTGGTCTAGATAGGATACGTGATCGCTACAGGCTGGGAGGGCCGAAGGGCCTGTTCCTGTGCTGTATTGTTCTTTGTTCTTGACAGAGTGATTATTTAAACACCACTTTGCCTGATCTTTTCCCAAATCCCTCCTTCCACTCGAGGCCATTCCTCCCGATCTGCTGTATGAAAACGCCTCCATTAAATCTCCCCTTTGCCTTCTCTGCTGTAAGGAAAACATTCCCAACTTCTCCAGTCTCTCCACATTCACTGTGTCCCTCAGTTAAACAAAAATCTCTTCTGTATCCTCCCTAAGGCATCATCGACCATAAGACCATCAGAAATAGGAACAGGAGGAGGCCATTCAGCCCTTCAAGCCTGCTCTGACATTTATTAAGATCCTGGCTGATCTAACGCTCACCAACTCCACTTTCCTGCCTTCTCTGTGTAACCCTTAATTCCCGCACGGATCTAAACCCATCGATCTCAACCTTGAAAATGCTCAAGGACTCAGCCTCGAAGCTTCGAGGGTAAAGAATTCCGAAGATTCACCACTGAGAGGGGAAATTCTTTCTCAAAACCAACTTGAATGAACACCCCTTTATTCTGCGACTCTGCCCTGTGGTCCGACCTCTCCCATGAGTGGAAACGTCCTCCCAACATTTACCCTGTCCAACCCCCCAGAGAATCCTGGATGTTTCAATCCTATCACCGCTCATTCTTCTGAACTCCACATAGTCCAGACCCAACCCGTTCAATCTTTTCTCATACGGCAGTACCTCCGTGCCTGGGATCATCCCAGTAAACCTCCTCTGTACTGCCTCCAATGATAATACATCTGTCCTTAAAACGGGAACTAGAGCTGTACACGGTGCTCTAAATGTGGCCTCACTAGTACCTTGTACAGTTGCAACAAAACCTTTTACACTCCAGCCCCCTTGAAATGAAAGCCATCTTTCCATTGTCCCTCCCTGTTACTTTCTGCTCCTTTGTGCTAGCTTTCTGGGTTTCATGAACAATGTCCCCCAAGTCCATTTGTGTTGCAGCTTTCTGCAATCTCTCTCCATCTAAATAATAATCCTCCTTCTCATTCTTTCTTCCAAAATGAACAATCTCACATTTTCCCACACTGAGTTCCGTTTGCCAATTTTCTGCCCACTCACTTAACCTGACAATATCTCTCTGTAAACGATGTAAATCCTCCTCAACACCTGCCTTCCCTCCCGATTTTGTATAAACTACAAATTTGGCCATGCTGCCTCTCTTCCTTCCTCCAAATCATTCATACATATTGTGAAGAGCTGCGATCCCAACACTGATCCCTGTGGCTCTTCATTGGTTACTGCCCTCCAGCCTCAGAAAGACCCCTAATCGCTGCTTCCTGTTAGTTAGCCTCATCACCCTTCCTGCCGAGTGGTTCCCAGAATTGTCGAGCTGGTGCTGAGCCAGTGATTTGCAAAGTTGCAACAATAACTTGCTCTCTCGTGAGCTTGTCCATGGCACTCCTACCTGTGAAAGGCTGGCTCTGTGATTGTCCGACTCGCTCAGGGCTGACCATTGTCTGACCCATGGATCTCACTGAAACCTGGCTCACAGAGGCCGCCGACCAATTGTTATTGTGATGCAAGCAGGAACTCTCATTCTCCTCATCTTCCTGCTCTTCCGCCTCAGACTGTAGATCCCCCCGGCCTCTCATCCTCTCCTCCATGTGGCATCGGCCTTCCATCCGAGCCTCCATCTCCTGCAGCTCCTCTGTGAACTTCTCCACATTGAGCCCCTTCCCATTGGCCTCCGTTGGTGCCTGGTCGAGCAGCTCATCAATCAGACGGTCAATGGACTCAGAACCTGATGGGGGTTGATGACTAACAGATGCCTCCTCAGGATTAATCTCAGGCACTGTTCCATCACCCAGTGTCAGTTCTGCTGTAGCTGACCTCCGGAGGCAGCAAGCTTCCTTTCCCAAACTTTCCTGAGCATCTCCTGCTGCCGACATTCCTTCCCCGTTCTCGGTCACTGGCTCCTCCATCCTTGGGCGGTTTCCCTCAGGCATGTCCCTTCGAACTTTCTTGACCACCAGACAGTTCTCATGGCGTCCCGAGGCTCCGGGCAGCTTCCCAACCCTGTTCTTGGTTCGAGAGCCGTTTACCAAGGAGTTGCCACAGACTCCTGCTGCCCAGGGCTGACTGGCACCTCGCTCGCTGTGGTCGATGGAGGAGGTGGACAGGTGGAGCTCTGCCTTTGTTGGCCCTGCCTCTGTCTGCAGACAGCGTTTCTTGCTCTGGGGAGTGTTGGTGATGTCACATTTGTTGTAGTCCACATCCCAGTCACCGTTTTCCAGCCCATCGTTCTTGGCAGCGGTGTCTAGTTTGAGCTGGGCTTGATTTTGGACATGGAATCTCTCCCTGTGCTGCTCTTGACCGAAATGGTCCATGTGTGGGTTGATGGCATTGGCGTCAAACGGAATGGGCGGGACGTTACAAGGATCGGGCTCCTGCCCATCATAAGGCGCTGACCACCTTCCACAGGCCCTGACACAGCGGTCAATGTGCCGTCGAGCGTCCCGTAGGTACTCCAGGTAGTTCGAGTCCAGCTCAGACACCTCCTCCCACCTGCTGTGGGCAGGGCTGCAGACGGGTGAATCTGGCCCCACCCCTCCTGGCGATCGGGGTGAGTTTACTGCGTCGGCGGCCGTGCTCTGCTGCCTCATAAATAGGGCAATGCGAGCGGGAGTCGAGGGCTTGGGCACTGCAGCAGTCACAGATGAGGTGTCGATACTCGGACTCCCGTGAGCTGCAGATACACAAAAGGATAATGAGCATCAAAAGGTCAATCAAGCCGCAGCCCTCAGCTTTCTGAGTCTGTCTCACATCTGGCAATAGCAGGAGAGTTTGACAAGAAATATAGACAAAAAAGGCTAACTCACATTTCTACACCACGCTGCACAACCCATGGGTCTACAGGGAAACTTTACTGACATGTTTTTGTTAAATCCTACCTTGGAGATCTGGATGTCACTTGGAATGTAAACCCCATCTACTGACCCCGTCTACTGACCCCGTCTACTGACCCCGTCTACTGACCCCATCTACTGACCCCCGTCTACTGACCCCCGTCTACTGACCCCGTCTACTGACCCCGTCTACTGACCCCATCTACTGACCCCCATCTACTGACCCCCATCTACTGACCCCATCTACTGACCCCATCTACTGACCCCATCTACTGACCCCCATCTACTGACCCCCATCTACTGACCCCATCTACTGACCCCATCTACTGACCCCCATCTACTGACCCCATCTACTGACCCCCATCTACTGACCCCCGTCTACTGACCCCCATCTACTGACCCCATCTACTGACCCCCGTCTACTGACCCCCGTCTACTGACCCCCATCTACTGACCCCCATCTACTGACCCCATCTACTGACCCCATCTACTGACCCCCATCTACTGACCCCATCTACTGACCCCCATCTACTGACCCCCATCTACTGACCCCCATCTACTGACCCCATCTACTGACCCATCTACTGACCCCATCTACTGACCCCCATCTACTGACCCCCGTCTACTGACCCCCGTCTACTGACCCCATCTACTGACCCCCATCTACTGACCCCATCTACTGACCCCCGTCTACTGACCCCATCTACTGACCCCATCTACTGACCCCCATCTACTGACCCCCATCTACTGACCCCCATCTACTGACCCCCATCTACTGACCCCCATCTACTGACCCATCTACTGACCCCATCTACTGACCCCCATCTACTGACCCCATCTACTGACCCCATCTACTGACCCCATCTACTGACCCCATCTACTGACCCCATCTACTGACCCCGTCTACTGACCCCATCTACTGACCCTCATCTACTGACCCCATCTACTGACCCCATCTACTGACCCCGTCTACTGACCTCCATCTACTGACCCCATCTACTGACCCCATCTACTGACCCCATCTACTGACCCCCGTCTACTGACCCCCATCTACTGACCCCATCTACTGACCCCGTCTACTGACCCCCGTCTACTGACCCCATCTACTGACCCCATCTACTGACCCCATCTACTGACCCCCGTCTACTGACCCCCGTCTACTGACCCCCATCTACTGACCCCCATCTACTGACCCCATCTACTGACCCCGTCTACTGACCCCGTCTACTGACCCCCATCTACTGACCCCGTCTACTGACCCCATCTACTGACCCCCATCTACTGACCCCATCTACTGACCCCCGTCTACTGACCCCCATCTACTGACCCCGTCTACTGACCCCATCTACTGACCCCATCTACTGACCCCATCTACTGACCCCATCTACTGACCCCATCTACTGACCCCATCTACTGACCCCATCTACTGACCCCCATCTACTGACCCCATCTACTGACCCCATCTACTGACCCCCATCTACTGACCCCATCTACTGACCCCGTCTACTGACCCCCGTCTACTGACCCCATCTACTGACACCCCAGTCTACTGACCCCCATGTCTACTGACCCCCCTTCTACTGACGCCCAGTCCTACCTGACCCAGGTCGTTACTGACCCCATCTACTGACCCATCTACTGACCCCATACTACTGACCCCCATCTACTGACCCCCGGCCTACTGACCCCGTGACCCCATCTACTGACCCCATCTTACTGACCCCCATCCTACTGACCTCCAGTGCTACTTACTGACCCCGTCTACCTGACCCCGTCCTACTGACCCCGTCTACTGACCCCGTCTAACTGACCCCGTCTTACTGACCCCCATCTACTGACCCCCATCTACTGACCCCGTCTACTGACCCCATCTACTGACCCCGTCTACTGACCCCGTCTACTGACCCCCATCTACTGACCCCGTCTACTGACCCCCGTCTACTGACCCCCATCTACTGACCCCATCTACTGACCCCCATCTACTGACCCCCATCTACTGACCCCCATCTACTGACCCCCATCTACTGACCCCATCTACTGACCCCATCTACTGACCCCATCTACTGACCCCATCTACTGACCCCATCTACTGACCCCATCTACTGACCCCATCTACTGACCCCATCTACTGACCCATCTACTGACCCCATCTACTGACCCCCATCTACTGACCCCATCTACTGACCCCCGTCTACTGACCTCCATCTACTGACCCCATCTACTGACCCCCATCTACTGACCCCCATCTACTGACCCCATCTACTGACCCCCATCTACTGACCCCATCTACTGACCCCATCTACTGACCCCCATCTACTGACCCCCCATCTACTGACCCCCATCTACTGACCCCCGTCTACTGACCCCCGTCTACTGACCCCATCTACTGACCCCCATCTACTGACCCCATCTACTGACCCCCCATCTACTGACCCCATCTACTGACCCCATCTACTGACCCCATCTACTGACCCCATCTACTGACCCCATCTACTGACCCCCATCTACTGACCCCCATCTACTGACCCCATCTACTGACCCCATCTACTGACCCATCTACTGACCCCCGTCTACTGACCCCCGTCTACTGACCCCCGTCTACTGACCCCCATCTACTGACCCCATCTACTGACCCCATCTACTGACCCCCATCTACTGACCCCATCTACTGACCCCATCTACTGACCCCCATCTACTGACCCCCATCTACTGACCCCATCTACTGACCCCATCTACTGACCCCATCTACTGACCCCCATCTACTGACCCCATCTACTGACCCCCGTCTACTGACCCCATCTACTGACCCCGTCTACTGACCCCCCATCGACTGACCCCCATCTACTGACCCCCATCTACTGACCCCCCATCTACTGACCCCCATCTACTGACCCCCATCTACTGACCCCCATCTACTGACCCCATCTACTGACCCCCGTCTACTGACCTCCGTCTACTGACCCCCGTCTACTGACCCCATCTACTGACCCCCGTCTACTGACCCCATCTACTGACCCCATCTACTGACCCCATCTACTGACCCAACCCTTCTGGCTGGTGGACTCCACAGGTTGTGGTTGGATTAATTCCTATCGTCAACATCCCTGTAGTGAGCAGAAACTGAACTGAACTAGCTATATAAATCATACAATCATAGAATTTACAGTGCAGAAGGAGGCCATTCGGCCCATCGAGTCTGCACCGGCTCTTGGAAAGAGCACCCTACCTAAGCCCACACCTCTACCCTATCCCCGTAACCCCATCTAACCTCAGGGCAATTTAGCACGGCCAATTCACCTAACCTGAACATTTTTGGACTGGGAGAGGAAACCGGAGCACCCGGAGGAAACCCACACAGACACGGGGAGAACGTGCAGACTCCGCACAGACGGTGACCCAAGCCAGGAATAAAACCTGGGACCCTGGAGTTGAGGCAACTGTGCTAACCACTGTGCTACCGTGCTGCCCACTAATTACTGTGGCTACCAGAGCAGGTTAAAGGCTGAGAATCTTGCAGCGAGTAACTCACCTCCTGACCCCCCCAGTGCCTGTCCACCATCTGCAACACACAAGTCAGGAGTGTGATGGAATACTCTCCACTTGCCTGGATGAGTGCAACTCCAACAACACTCAAGAAGCTCAACACCATCCAGGACAAAGCAGCCCCGCTTGATTGCTCCCCTTCCACAAACATTCAAACCCTCCACCACCGACAAACAGTGGCAGCCGTGTGTACCATCTACAAGATGCACTGCAGTAACTCACCTTAAACAGCACCTTCCAAACCCATGACCACTACCATCTAGAAGGCCAAGAGCAGCAGATACCTGGGAACCCCACCACCTGGAGGTTCCCCTCCAAGTCACTCACCACCCTGACTTGGAAATATATCGCCGTTCCTTCACTGTCACTGGGGCAACGTCCTGGAACTCCCTTCCTAACAGCACAATGGGTGTACCTACACCTGAGGGACTGCAGCGGTTCAAGAAGACAGCTCACCCACCACCTTCTGAAGGGCAATAAGGATTGTCGATAAATGCTGCCCTAGCCAGGAACGCCCACATCCTGACGTCACGAGAACACAAGGTGCCTATTTTTCATTCACTGACAACAGCAATGAAATGAAAATCGCTTATTGTCACGAGTAGGCATCAATGAAGTTACTGTGAAAAGCCCCTAGTCGCCACATTCCGGCATCTGTTCGGGGAGGCTGGGACGGGAACTCAGATTAGTACAAACACACCTTTTAGTATCAAAGAGCTGCAAAGGACCAAGGTCACCAAAAGGTATCAAAGGACGGTGATTGAGTGTTGCACCATAATGAGTCAGGATGTGAGGAACTCAGCATTGCCCATGTGCTGAAATCTCTGTAATACCTTGTGTCACCACAGGATGGCGCATGGACACTAACTCTCAATCACTCAGTCACTGAGTGTCACAAAAGAAGCTGAAGTCTCTACTCCAGGGGATTCTGATATCGATGGAAGCACAGAATCCCGCCCCTGGTTATTAGCACATTACTGGGCGTGATTAAATGGAAACATTTCTCAGTGTCATTTTGGATGGGTTTGGCGGGATGTTCCTTGATGGCCGCATTGGCAAAATTAAACGCCACTCAGTGCCAATAAATGAGCCCCCACGTGAGTCTCACCATTATTGGCTGTCTCGCTGTCTGATTCACCAAACTCGCGATTCAGCCTCTCTTTGCTAACAAGGGGTAGCTGCTTTTAAACGCTCCCTCACCACTCACTCTAGTTAACGCACAAGCATGGCAGAGGGCAGACCTGCTCCTGGCTTTGGGGATGTTAACCTGGCCATGCCTCCGGGTGCTGTGGATACAAGACCCTCTTTTCCAACTTGTCTATTTCTTTGTCAATAACAAGTTTAAATTGTACCAAGTTGTGGTCACTATCACTAAAATGCTCCCCCACCAACACATCACCTGTCTGGCTTCATTCCCCAGAATTAGGTCCAGCTCTGCACCATCCCTTGTTGGACCCTCTACGTATTGAGCTGAACTGTTCTCCTGTATACATTTTGAGAACTCCACTCCATGGGGGGGGGGGGGGGGGGGCTGTTGGGTTACTTACTGGTAAAGGGTGGATACGTTGACTTGAGTAGGGTGATCATTGCTCGGCACAACATCGAGGGCCGAAGGGCCTGTTCTGTGCTGTACTGTTCTATGTTCTATATGAGGCGCCCAGAATCATAACCGGGTGAAGTAATTATTTTACTTAATATACTATGCGGCCCTTTAAAATTGTGAATTTCTGAATGTGGCCCTTGCACGGAAAAGTTTGCCCAACCCTGATCTAAGCACTTAACACAGTGACAATCCCAATTAATGTTGGGAAAGTTGAAATCACCCAATATAATTACCCTATGATTATTTTTACACACCCCCACGAATTGCACACATAATTGCTCCTCAATTTCCCGGTGACTATTTGGACTACTTTAGAGGAATTTAAGGATTCACTTCCTGCAGTAGTGAGAACTCATGCGGGAGAGCAACAAGTTAAAACTGCTAGACAGGCCTCAGAAAGGCCGATGCTTTTGAATTGGTAGATAAAGCAAAGTTTGGTTTTCAATATCAATTTCAGTCTGTGAAGGATAGAAACTGGGGAAAGTGGAAATTCATAGGGGGTCAATGCAAAGGACGTTTAGTTGGTGATCATAAAATTTACAGTGCAGAAGGAGGCCATTCGGCCCATCGAGTCTGCGCCGGCCCTTGGAAAGAGCACCCTACGTAACCCCACTTCCACCCTATACCTGCAACCAAGTAACGTGACCTAACCTTTTTGGACACTAAGGGCAATTTATCACGGCCAATCCACCTAACCTGCACATCTTCGGACTGTGGGAGGAAACCGGAGCACCCGGAGGAAACCCACGCAGACACGGGGAGAACGTGCAGACTCCGCACAGACAGTGACCAAGCCGGGAATCGAACCTGGGACCCTGGAGCTGTGAAGCAACTGTGCTAACCACTGTGCTACCGTGCTGCCCACTGTTAAGGATGTTAATGTGTGTGTGCCTCAGAGTAAAAAGAAAGCTTATGATAGTAGAGGAGAGATAAGAAAACAAAGTATTTTCGTTGTAATAAAGTTGAACACATGAAGTTGGAGTGTTTTAGGCTTAAGAAAAGTACTGGGTAAAAGTATAGACTCGGTAAAACAGGGTGAACCAGTGGGGTTTATTATAGTGGGAAGAAAAACCATTGTGCCAGTGGAAGAGCAACAGAGTGCAGATTCTGCTCCTCTGTCTTATGGTCTTACAGCCTGGTCAGAGGCTGGTGGGTAAACTGGTGCCAGAACTTGTTAAGGACTTTATTTGTGAGGGTAAGGTTTATTCATGTGTACACGGTGGGGTAGGGAAGGAGATTAAGGTTTTAAGGCGTACTGCAGCAAGTCAATCTTTAATGGGAGAGTTAAGGAGATAATTGGTTTGGAAAGCGTATTGCCAGATAAGGTGATAATATGTGAAATTAGTGGTGAGAGCGGTGATGTGCCATTATGCAAGGTGAGGGGGCAGCACGGTGGCACAGTGGGTTAGCCCTGCTGCCTCACGGCGCCGAGGTCCCAGGTTCGATCCCGACTCTGGGTCACTGTCCTGTGTGGAGTTTGCACATTCTCCCCGTGTCTGCGTGGGTTTCGTCCCCACAACCCAAAGATGTGCAGGCTAGGTGGATTGGCCACGCTAAATTGCCCCTTAATTGGAAAAAATGAATTGGGTATTCTAAAAATTTTTTTAAAACATTATGTAAGGTGAGGTTAGAGAGTCTGGTGAAAAGTGGTGAAGTGGTGGTAGGAACCAGAGAAAAATGACCTTTTTCAGAGGTACAATTTATCCTGGCTAGTGATAGATCATGGGTGGGATTGCAGCCTACTGTGGTTGAAATGCCAGTGGAAAGTCAAACAACTGGGATGTTGCAAGAAGTATATCTGGGAGTGTTTCCTGGTTGTGTGGTAACCATATCACAAAGCCCAAGGTTAAGACAGAAGGAAGAGAACTTGAGGAGAGCCGATAGGGAAGCAAAGGTTCAGTCGCTGAACTGGAATGGGACCAGTGTCCTTGCAGGAAGATTTGTTAATGCTGCTAGTGGGTGTGAACTAACTTGGCAAGGGTCTGGGGTCCTGAGGGAAGGTACAGCAGGGATAGATGTACAACCAAAATTAGAAGAGACATCAAGTGAGTCAGGAAGGCAGAGAATGTCTCGCCCCAATTAAGTCCAATCGGGAGTTTGGCAAGATTGGATGGTATTTATTTTAATGCAAGATTCTGACAAACAAGGCAGATGAATTTAGGGCAAAAATTGTAATATGTGGGTTTGATGTCATTGATGTCAATGAGACATGGTTGGGAGAGAGGCAGGATTCACAGCTCAATATTCCAGGATCTTCAGACGAGATAGGGAAGGAGGTAAAAGAGGAGGGAGTGTCACAGTTTTGATCAGGAATCAATTACAGC
>NC_052159.1:2791301-2832480 GCF_902713615.1 Scyliorhinus canicula
CAACACCCTTATTTCACTTCAACAGACTCTGCACAAAACTCCATCATCACATCACCTGACACAAAGGCCACCTGAAGCCCCTTTACATACCACTGTCAATTATTGGATACTTAACAGAAATGAGACAACTAATTAGAATGTCTCTTAACCCATTACATAATGGGTTGGGGGGGGAACATTCTCCATCAGGGCAAGAATTAAAGAGTGGCGTGAGACAGAGGGGTTGCTGTTAATCCTGCCCAGGGCGGACTCTGTTTTAGTTAGATAATAATAATCTTTATTAGTGTCACAATTAGGCTTACATTAACACTGCAATGACGTTACTGTGAAAATCCCCCAGTTGCCACACGTATAGAGGATTGTGTTCCGGGGGTAACAGGGGAGGACCAGACAGGATTTGTGAAGGGACGACACCTGACATTCAATATTAGACGGCTCCTAAATGTGATAATGTTGCCTGCAAAGGGGCGTGAGGTCGAGGTGGTGGTGGCCGTGGATGCAGAGAAGGCCTTTGATTGGTTGGAGTGGAGGTACCTGTGGGATGTCCTGGGAAGGTTTGGGTTTGGGCAGGGATTTGTGGATTGGGTCCGGTTGCCTTATGAGGTACCAGTGGCCAATGTAAGGTCAAACCGGGTTCAATCAGAGTATCTTAGTCTGTTCAGGGGGGCAAACCGGGTTCGATCAGAGTATCTTAGTCTGTTCAGGGGGACAAGGCAGGGTGCCCACTCTCCCCACTCCAGTTTGCCCCGGCCATAGAGCCTTTGGCAATGGCACTGAGGGCATCGAACATTTGGCGGGGGATAGTGAGGGGGGGGGGGGGGGTGGAGCACAGGGTCTCTCTCTGTGTGGACGATTTGCTCCTGTATATAACAGACCCGTTTGGGGGGGGGGGGGGGGGGGGGGGGGGGTTGCAGGAACTATGGAACTACTGGAGGAATTTGGCCGGTTCTCAGGCTACAAACTAAACATGAGCGAGAGCGAGGTCTTCGCGATCCAGGCAAGGGGGCAGGAGAGGAGCCTGAGGGAGATGGTGTTCAAAGTGGTGGGAAGGAGGTTTAGGTATCTGGGGATTCGGGTGGCAAGGGACTGGGGCAGGGTGACTGAGCAAATGAAAGGACTTCAGGAAGCAAAGCACTGTACACACCCCTGTCAGCATCAACGGGGCCGAGGTGGAGATGGTTAGCAGTTTCAAATTCCTAGGGGTGCACATCTCCTAAAATCTGTCCTGAAAATCACGTCGACGCTATCACCAAGAAAGCACAACAGCGCCTATACTTCCGCAGGAAACTAAGGAAATTCGGCATGTCCACATTAACCCTTACCAACTTTTACAGATGCACCATAGAAAGCATCCTATCGGGCTGCATCACAGCCTGGTATGGCAACTGCTCGGCCCAGGACTGCAAGGAACTTCAGAGAGTCGTGAATACCGCCCAGTCCATCACACGAACCTGCCTCCCATCCATGGACTCCATCTACACCTCCCGCTGCCTGGGGAAAGCGGGCAGCATAATCAAAGACCCCTCCCACCCGGCTTACTTACTCTTCCAACTTCTTCCATCGGGCAGGAGATACAGAAGTCTGAGAACACGCACGAACAGACTCAAAAACAGCTTCTTCCCCACTGTCACCAGGCTTCTAAATGGCCCTCTTATGGACTGACCTCATTAACACTACACCCTGTATGCTTCATCCGATGCCGGTGTCTAGGTATTTACATTGTGTACCTTGTGTTGCCCTATTATGTATTTTATTTTATTCCCTTTTCTTCCCATGCACTGAATGATCTGTTCAGCTGCTCGCAGAAAAATACTTTTCACTGTACCTCGGTACACGTGACAATAAACAAATCCAATCCAATCCAATCCAATCCATGGGGACTTCCGAAGGTGGGATGTGCTCCCGCTGTCACTGGCGGGAAGGGTACAGGCTGTGAAAATGCGTCCTCCCGAGATTGCTGTTTGTGTTTCAGGGTCTCCCAATCTTCATTCCCAAGGCATTTTTTAGGAAGATGAACGCGGTGATCTCGGGTTTTATATTGGCCGGGAACGGCCCGAGGGTGAAGAAGGTCCTTCTTGAGCGGGCGTGTGGTGAGGGGGGCTTTGGCCGGCTAATATATCGATGGTTCGGAAATGGGTAGTGGGGGAGGGGTTGGTGAGGGAGCGAGTGGAGGCGGCACCTTGTAAGGGAACAAGCCTGAAGGCTCTGTTAGAGGCACCCCAGCCATTCTCGCCGGATCGGTGCTCCACAAGCCCAGTGGTAGTGACAGCCCTGAGGGTGTGGGGGCAATGGAGACAGCACATGGGACTGGAGGGGGTGTCGGTGTGGGCACCGATCTGTGATAATCACCGGTTTGTTCCGGGGGGTCTGGACGGGGATTTTAGGAGGTGGCAGCCGGCAGGGATTGAGAGATTTGGGGATCTCTTCATTGAATAGGGTTTCCTGAGCCTGGAGGAGCGAGAGGAGGAATTTGAGATTATTTGTGGGAATGGGTTCCGGTACCTGCAGGTACGGGATTTTGTTCGGAGGCAGATCCCGAGCTTTCCTCGCCTCCCCCTAAGGGGAATACAGGATAAGGTGATCTCAAAAACAGGGGTTGGGGAGGGGAGGGGCTTGGAAATATATAAGGAATTGATGGAGTGGGAAGGGGTCCCAGTCAGGGAGGGGAGGAGGAAGTGGGAGGGGAGTTGGGAGGGGAATTGGGAGGGAAGTTGGGAGGGGATTTGGGAGGGCAGTTGGGAGGGGAGTTGGGAGGGGAGTTGGGAGGGGAGTTGGGAGGGGAGCTGGGAGGGGAGCTGGGAGGGGAGCTGGGAGGGGAGCTGGGAGGGGAGCTGGGAGGGGAGCTGGGAGGGGAGCTGGGAGGGGAGTTGGGAGGGGAGTTGGGAGGGGAGTTGGGAGGGGAGTTGGGAGGGGAGCTGGAAGTCGGACTATGGGAGGAGGCCCTGAGGAGAGTCGATGCATCCTCACCATGTGCCAGGCTCAGGCTGATCCAGTTCAAGGGCTCACATGACTGTGGCCCGGCTGAGTAGGTTTTTTGAGGAGGTGGAGGACAGGTGTGGGAGGTGCGGGGGAAGTCTGGCGTATCATGTACATATGTTTTGGCCGTGTCCGAAGCTGAGGGGATTTTGCAAGGGATTCGCAGATACATAACATAGAACATACAGTGCAGAAGGAGGGCATTGGGCCCATCGAGACTGCACCGAACCACTTAAGCCCTCACTTCCACCCTATCCCCATAACCCAATAACCCCTCCTAACCTTTTTGGTCCCTAAGGGCTATTTAGCACGGCCAATCCACCTAACCTGCAAGTCTTTGGACTGTGGGAGGAAACCAGAGTACCCGGAGGAAACCCACGCAGACACGGGGAGAACGTGCAGACTCCGCACAGTGACCCAGCGGGGAATCGAACCTGGGACCCTGGCGCTGTGAAGCCACAGTGCTATCCACTTGTGTTACCCTGCTGCTCTGTCATGTTAGAGGTCGTGGAAGGGAGGGTGACTCCGAGCCCAGAGGTGGCAATATTTGGAGTGTCGGAGGATCCGGGAGCCCAGGGAGGGAGAGAGGCTGACGTTTTGGCCTTTGCCTCCCTGGTGGCCCGGAGACGGTTTTGCTGGGATGGAGGGACTTGGAGCCTCCAAAGTCGGGGGTGTGGGTCAGTGACATGGCAGAGTTTCTCAGGCTGGAGAAAATGAAGTTCGCCTTGAGGGGTTCAATACAGGGGTTCGCTCGGAGGTGGCAGCTATTCATCGACTTCTTCAAGGAAAACTGACCGTCAGCAGGAGGGGGGGGTGCTGGGGAAAGGGGGGAGGTGGGAAATTGATGAATAAGAGCAGGGTATCTAATGTCTGGGTAGTGGCGGAGAAGAAGATGGCGGCGCCCCTGGGTCACACGTGGTGGGTGTAGGAACGCTGGGCCTAGAAACAGCAGCGGCTGACCGGGCCTGGCATACAGAAACAAAGTGCCCCTTCTTTCCACATCTGTTGCAGGTTGCACTCTGCAGCGGGCAGCGCTGCTGGGGCTGCACAAATCGCATTTGGGCCGCACGGGGTTGGGTGTTTGCCACGTGGCGCAGGCTTGCGGTGAGCTGGAGTCGGTAGCTGGTGGGGCCCACGATGCCCATGAGGGTGCCGTGCGGTCGGGGGCGTACAACTGGACATTGTTAACGGGTTTGCGAGCTGCCTGGTTCCCGCAAGATCAAGCGTACCCCCTTCCAATCGGCACTGGCGGACGTACGCAGACCTCATGCCCGTAACGAAGGCATCTCGGATTAAATGTTCTGTGTGCTGGACTGCCAAAACTGCCTGGCTGTCACAGTTCCTCCCCAGGATGTGCAGGGCACACCAGAAATCGTCCAGAGACTCACCGGGGAGTTGCTGTCTCATGGACGGGAGGTGCCTGGCGTATGGTTGATTGACTGGCCGAACGTAATGTCCCTTCAGGAACTCCATCGCTTCAGAGTAAGTGGGCGCATCCCGGGTGAGAGGAAAAATGTCAGGGCTCACCCGTGAATAAAGGACTTGGAGCTTCTGCGCGTCCGAGGGTTCCTCAGCGGATGTTCGGAGGCAGCTTTCGAAGCAGGTTAGCCAGTTGTCAAAAGTGGACGTAGCGTTGGCTGCTTGAGGGCCCAGCTGCAGGCGATCAGGCTTGATGCGAAGATCCATTATTTAAAAAATCTTTGCTCAATAAATTGATGCACTATTGTCACATGAGAGTACCTTTAAGAAATGGATGTTTAAGCAATGTACCTTTAAGAAATGGAGCAGCTCATATTACCTTTCTGTAAAGAAAATGTTTGCAGCTTTTAAAAGAAAAAATATAATAATAAAATAACTTAATTTAACCTGAAAAAGTGGTTATTCCTGAAAGTCTACTTTACTTACTTAGCAATGCAGGACCCAGGACATCGATGCTACTAAGTGGTAAGCAGATAACTTGAAAATATAGATTGACCTGAATAGAACCCACCGAAGCCTGCATCGGAGTCATGGAGTGAGAATCCCTGTTCACCATTTAGAATGTTGACCCTTTTTGGTATGGGGGGAATTCTAAGAATAATGGTGAGTTTTCAAAATCACATGCTAGTCAATTAAAATTGGCAGACGTAAAGGGAAACGTACAGCTGGATGATAGTGATGAGGATAATGAGAAAGAGCATCAAAGTCAAAGGCTTGGTGGGAATCTATTTAAATATGCCCAAGCATTGCCAAAGTTTGACGAGAAGGAAGTGGAAGCCTTTTTCATTTCATTTGAGAAGGTAGCTAAACAAATGAAATGGCCACAGGACCTGTGGGTATTACTGATTCAAAAAAGCTGGTAGGTAGGGCTAGTAAAGTGTTTGCATCACTACTGGAGGAGGTATCTGGAATGTATGAGGAGGTGAAGAAATCCATCTTAAGTGCATATGAGCTAGTGCCTGAAGCTCACAGACAAAGGTTTAGAAATTTAAGGAAAGAATTTGGTCAAACATACATGGAGTTTGAAAGGATCAAACAGAGTAATTTTGATAGATGGATAAGGGCTTTGAAAATAGACCAAATGTATGAAGCTCTCAGAGAAATTATACTTTAGGAGGAGTTTAAAAATTCAATTCCTGATGTAGTGAGAACTCATGTGGAAGAACAGAGGATTAAAACTGTGAGATTAGCAGCAGAAATGGCAGATGATTATGAATTAGTTCATAAATCAAAGATTGGTTTCCGACATCAGATTCAGTCGGTGAGGGATAGAAACTGGGGACATGAGAAATACTCAAGTGGTAAAGGTAAAGATGATCTGATGGGAGACAATAAAGAGAGTGGACCTCAGATTAAAAAAGAAATCCAGGAGGGTGGAAAAGAAATGAAAAGTTTCAAATGTTTTCACTGTAACAAACTAGGCCATGTAAAGTCACAGTGTTGGGGGTTGAAGAAAAGCACTGGGAAGGCTGATGTGGGAAAACAGGATAAGACAGTGGGGATTGTTAGAGTGGTAAAGGAAAGCCCAAGGGAAGCGAAGAAGGTGCAAACGATTGTACAGCCTGTTCAAGAAGTAATTGTTAAGAAGGTGCCAGATGTCTTTAAAGAATTTACTTGTGTGGGTAAAGTGTACTCATGTGTATCAAGAGGAGCAGGTAAAGAAGTCACAATTTTAAGAGATACAGGAGTTAGTCATCTTTAATAGTAAGAGATGAGGAATTATGTAGTTTGGGAAGAATGTTGCCAGAAAAGGTGGTGATATGTGGAATTCAGGGTGAGAGGAGTAGCGTTCCATTATATAAGGTAAGGTTGGAAAGTCCGGTGAAGAGTGGTGAAGTGGTAGTAGGAGTAATAGAGAAACTATCTTGTCCAGGCATACAGTTTATCTTGGGTAATCATATAGCTGGATCACAGGTGGGAGTGATGCCTACTGTGGTTGACAAGCCAGTGGAAAATCAGACAACTGAAGTGTTGAAGGACGAATATCCTGGGATTTTTCCGGATTGTGTAGTAACAAGGTCGTAAAGTCACAGGTTAAGAAAAGAGGAGAAATCAAAGAGTGAAGATGAAGTTGTGCAATTATCAGAAACGATTTTTGATCAGATGGTTGAAAAAGAACAAGAACAGGTGGAGGATGAGGCGGATATTTTTAATTCAGGAAAATTGGCAGAGTTACAAGAGAAAGATGTAGAAATAAAACGGATATATCAGAAAGGATATACGGAACAGGAATCTGAGAGTTTCCCAGAGTGTTATTACCGTAAAAGTGATGTCTTGATGAGAAAATGGAGACCTGTACATATGCAAGCGGACGAAAAGTGGGCAGAAGTTCATCCGGTAGTATTGATGGTAGGGTATAGAAAGGAGGTGTTGCGAGTTGCACATGAGGTACCAGTGGGAGGTCATTTGGGAATAAGGAAAATTCAAGCTAATATCCAGAAATTGTTTTATTGGCCTGGACTACATAAAGATGTAGTTACATTTTGTCAATCATGTCACAGATGTCAGATGATAGGGAAACCTCAAGCAGTGATAAAACCAGCGCCCTTAATACCCATTCCAGCATTAGAGGAACGTTTTACAAGGGTCCGAATCGATTGTGTAGAACCGCTTCCTAAAACAAAAAGTGGGAATCAATATCTTTTGACTATAATGGATGTGTCTACTAGGTTTCCAGAGGCCATTCCAATACGTAATACTACAGCTAAACGGATAGTGGTGGAGTTACTTAAATTCTTTACTAGATATGGACTACCCACAGAAATTCAATCAGATCAAGGATCGGATTTTACTTCAAAGTTATTCAAAGAAGTTATGGATAGCTCAGGAATAAAACAATTTAAATCAACTGCGTACCATCCAGAATCGCAGGGAGCGTTAGAAAGGTGGCATCAGACATTAAAGACAATGTTGAGGGCGTATTGTCAAGATTATCCAGAGGATTGGGATAAAGGAATCCCATTCGTACTGTTTGCAATTAGGGATGCACCTAATGAGTCAACCAAATTCAGTCCTTTTGAACTAATTTTTGGTCAGGAGGTAAGAGGACCACTTAGATTGATTAAGGAAAAATTGGTGAGTGAGAAATCGGAAATTACATTATTGGATTACATGTCAAATTTTAGGGAATGATTAAATAGAGCAGGTGAATTGGCTGGATAACATTTGAAAGTTGCACAAAATGTGATGAAATGGGTAGCGGACAAGAAATCCAAAGTTCGTAGTTTTGTCAGTGGGGATAAAGGTTTAGTGTTGTTACCAGTGGTAGGGGAGCCTTTAAAAGCGAGGTTTTGTGGACCGTATCAGATTGAAAGGAAATTAAGTGAGGTGAATTATGTGGTAAAAACACCAGATAGAAGGAAGACTCACCGAGTGTGTCATGTGAATATGCTTAAAAGGTACTTCGAAAGGGAAGGAGAGGAAAAGGAGGTTTTAATGATTCTAACTCAAAGTGATGAACCAAATCCAGATGACTTTGAATTTGACATATCTCAGATTACAATATGTAAGTAAATTAGCGGGGAACATCAAAACTGACTGTTAAAAGTTTCTATAGGTATGTAAAGCGAAAAAGATTGACCAAAACTAATGTAGGTCCCTTACAGTCAGAAACCGGGGAATTCATAACAAAGAACAAAGAAATGGCCGAGGAACTAAATTCAAATCTTGCTTCTCTCTTCACAAAGGAAGACATGAATAATGTACTGGAAGTTCTGAGGTTCAGTGAGGAGCTGAAGGAAATTAGTATTAGTTAAGAAATGGTTTTGGGGAAATTAATGAATTGAAGGTGGATAAATCTCCAAGGCCTGATAATCTTCATCCCAGAGTACTTAAGGAAGTGGCCCTGGAAATAGTAGATCTATTGGTGGTCATTTCCCAAAACTCTTTGGACTCTGAAATGGTTCCTACAGATTGGAGGGTAGCTAATATAACCTCCACTATTCAAAAAGGGAGGTAGAGAGAACACAGTGAACTATAGACCAGTGAAACTAACATTGGTAGTAGGGAAGTTGCTGGCGTCCATTATCAAGGATTTCATAGCACAGCATTTGGAAAGCAGTGGTGTAATCAGACAAAGTCAGCATAGATTTACAAAATAAATCAGGCTTGACAAATCTACTGGAATTATTTGAGGATGTCACGAGATGAGTTGAACAGGGAGAACCAGTAGATGTGGTTTATGTAGACTTTCAGAAGGCTTTCGACATAGCTCTCACATAGCAGATTACTATGGAAAGTTAAAGTTCATGGGATTGTGGGTAGAGTCTAGAGATTGATAGAAAGCTGGTTAGCAGACTGGAAGCAAAAGGTTGGAATAAATGGGTCTTTTTTCTGATTGGCAGACAGTGACTAGTGGGGTACCACAGGGATCTGTGCTAGGACCCCAACTGTTCACATTATATATTGATGATTTGGACGAGGGAACTAAACGTATTATCTCCAAATTTGCAGATGACACAAAGTTGGGTGGGAGGGTGAGCTGTGAGGAGGATGCAGAGATGCTTCAGCAGGATTTGGACAGGCTGAGTGAGTGGGCAAGCGCATGGCAGATGCAGTATAATGTGGATAAATGTGGGACTGATTTTCCTGCCGGCGGGATTCTCCGTTTTGCCGGAAGCCCGGGGGTTTCCCCACGGTGTGGAGCTGCCCCACAATGGGAAACCCCATTGACCAGCCGGAGAAACGGAGCATCCCGACGGTGTGCTGAACCAGAAATCTGGCTTGGCGGGGCGGAGAATCCAGCCCGGCAGGTTATCCGCTTCGGTAGCAAAAATAGGAAGGCAGATTATTATTTCAATGAATGTAAATTGAGAGAGGCGGATACTCAGCGAGACCTGGGTGTCCTCGTGCATCAGTTGCTGAAAGTAAGCGTGCAGGTACAGCCGGCAGTAAAGAAAGCAAATGGTATGTTGGCCTTCATAGTGAGAGGATTTGAGTATAGGAGCAGGGATGTTGTATAGGGCGCTGTTGAGGCCAGACCTGGAGTATTGTGGGCAGTTTTGGTGTCCCTATCTGAGGAAGGATGTTCTTACTCTCGAGGGAGTGCAGCGAAGGTTTACCAGACTGATTCCAGGGATGGTGGGACTGACGTATGAGGAGAGACTATATCGGTTCGGATTATATTCATTGGAGTTTTGAAGAGTGAGAGGGGATCTCATAGAAACATCTAAAATTCTAACAGGGTTAGACAGGGTAGATTCAGAAAGAATGTTCCCGATGGTGGGGGGGGGGGGGGGGGGGGGAGTCCAGAACTAGGGTTATGGATTGAGGATAAGGGGTAAACCTTTTCGGACTGAGGTGAGGAGAAATTTCTTCACCCAGAGTGTGGTGAATCTGTGGAATTCACTCCCACAGAAAGAGGTTGAGGCCAAAACGTTGTGTAATTTCAAGAAGGAATTAGATACAGCTCCTGGGGATAAAGGGATCGAGGGATATGGGGGGAGGTGGGATCAGAGTATTGAACTTGATGATCAGCCATGATCAGAATGAATAGCACAGCAGGTTAGAAGGGCTGAATGGCCTCCTGCTGCTATTTTCTCTGTATGTTTCTATGTGAAGACAGACACAAAGTAACTGTTTAGTTTCTTTGCCATTCCCTGTTCTACATTATACATTCTCCTGAGTTTGCCTGTAATGGGCCGACGTTTGTCCTCGCTAATCTTTCCCTTTTCTCAAACCTAAAGAAGCTTTCATTTATTTTGAATTTTTTTGTTGGGTTTATAATATATTTGATCAAAAATTACAGAATAAGACAAAACCAACACACGTAGCCACACAAACCACAACAACTGGAGTTTGGATGATCAGAAACACTGACGTACTCTCCAGGGTGAGGTCATTCAGGTCAAAGGCTGGTCGAGAATCATACAAATGAAAAATGAAAAGATGTTGTGGTAAAAACGGCAGCTGATGGTGAGGTGGGCTGAGGTGGGCCCGATGTGCCCGCTCTGGGTCACGGGCGCTGATCGGTAGCTGTGCTGAGGAGAGAAGCCAATACTGCTGCGACCTTGCCCCTCGGCATGGTTACCTCCTGGCACTGGGCCATGCTGGGGGTGTCCGTGCAGGGGGAGGGGGTTGTCTGCTGGGGGTGGGGTCCACGTTGGGGGTGGGAGGGCCCGCTCGGGCGGGGAGGGGGGAGGAGTGTCTGCCAAGTGCTCTCGCCACTGTGGCTGTTTCTGCCGATTGGTCTGTGTCCTTTCCAGTTCCCTCCTGTGAGCTGCCCTGTGTGTGTCCGGTGCATCCGATGTTTGCTCTGCGGGGCAGGTTTAAGAGCTGATCCCCCTTGTTAGCGGTGAGCTGAGTGGTGCGGTCCGGGAGAATCAGCGATTCCCTGTGGTAAGGAGCAGGACCTGCTGCCAGCTTCCCAGCACCCGGCCCAGCGAGGCCGGCAACATTATTCAACGTTAATTGTTCCACTTAACGAGACGTCACAGGCATCTCACCGCAATTTAAAGCTCGCCAGTCAATTTGCCGGGGCCACGCTCACCGGCCCCCCGCTTACAAGGTCGAGCAACGCTTAAGTTGCATTTGCTCGGCCAACTCCAGCCAGCCCCAGCCAATCCCGGCCAGCCCCGGCCAGCCCCGGCCAACCCCAGCCTGCCCCGGCCAACCCCGGCCAACCCCAGCCAACTCCAGCCAACCCCAGCCAGCCCCGGCCAGCCCCAGCCAGCCCCAGCCAACTCCAGCCAACCCCAGCCAGCCCCAGCCTGCCCCGGCCAGCCCCAGCCAATCCCAGCCGACCCCAGCCAATCCCAGCCAGCCCCAGCCGACCCCAGCCGACCCCAGCCAACCCCAGCCAGCCCCAGCCAGCCCCAGCCAGCCCCAGCCCCAGCTAACCCCAGCCCCAGCCAGCCCCAGCCAGCCCCAGCCAATCCCAGCCAACCCCAGCCAGCCCCAGCCAACCCCAGCCCCAGCCAGCCCCAGCCAGCCCCAGCCAACCCCAGCCAGCCCCAGCCAACCCCAGCCGACCCCAGCCAACCCCAGCCAGCCCCAGCCAACCCCAGCCGACCCCAGCCAATCCCAGCCAGCCCCAGCCAATCCCAGCCAACCCCAGCCAGCCCCAGCCAACTCCAGCCAACCCCAGCCAGCCCCAGCCAACCCCAGCCAGCCCCAGCCAGCCCCAGCCAGCCCCAGCCAACCCCAGCCAGCCCCAGCCAGCCCCAGCCAGCCCCAGCCAACCCCAGCCAGCCCCAGCCAGCCCCAGCCAGCCCCAGCCAACCCCAGCCAATCACAGCCAGCCCCAGCCAACCCCAGCCAGCCCCAGCCAATCCCAGCCAGCCCCAGCCAATCCCAGCCAGCCCCAGCCAACCCCAGCCCCAGCCAACCCCAGCCAATCCCAGCCAGCCCCAGCCAGCCTCAGCCAACCCCAGCCAACCCCAGCGAGCCCCAGCCAGCCCCAGCCAACCCCAGCCAGCCCCAGCCAGCCCCAGCCAGCCTCAGCCAACCACAGCCAACCCCAGCCAGCCCCAGCCAGCCCCAGCCAACCCCAGCCAGCCCCAGCCAACCCCAGCCAGCCCCAGCCAGCCCCAGCCAACCCCAGCCAGCCCCAGCCAGCCCCAGCCAGCCCCAGCCAACCCCAGCCAGCCCCAGCCAGCCCCAGCCAATCCCAGCCAGCCCCAGCCAGCCCCAGCCAGCCCCAGCCAACCCCAGCCAGCCCCAGCCAGCCCCAGCCAATCCCAGCCAGCCCCAGCCAGCCCCAGCCAGCCCCAGCCAACCCCAGCCAGCCCCAGCCAGCCCCAGCCAACCACAGCCAGCCCCAGCCAGCCCCAGCCAGCCCCAGCCAGCCCCAGCCAATCCCAGCCAGCCCCAGCCAGCCCCAGCCAGCCCCAGCCAGCCCCAGCCAATCCCAGCCAGCCCCAGCCAGCCCCAGCCAGCTCGCAATAATGCATCCAGGAGACTGGCTCCAAGATTCGGGATGCTGACCTGGGGAGGCTCCTGGACACGGTGGAGGCCAGGATGGGTGTCCTGTTACCACAAGGGTGCTGGAGGGTCAGCCACAGGGCAGCCATTGCTGCCTGGGATGAGGTGGCAGCAGCCGTTAGCTTGGCAGTGACCAGGAGGACTGCCCTCCTGAGCTGTAAAAAGGTCAATGAGCTGACCAAGGCAGCACGACTGAGTCGACACCAAGGCTCCCCACCCCTGATACCTCTCCGCCTCCACGCGAGCATCCACCCCCAACTCTCCATGCAACCCCCACCCCTCCCTTCACCTCCCCCTCCCTTCAACCCATCCCTAACCCTTCCTTCACACCCCCCTCCCCCCACCACTCTGAACCACGTGTGTGGCTAACAATGCTCTCTCTGTGTCTCCTCAGGGAAAACCCCTCCACAATCGCCAGGAGAGGGCCTAGACTGTCGGAGGCATGTCGGACTAAAGAATCCTCATCTCCTTCGAGGAGCGGGCCTGGAGGTGATGGGTGTGGCCGAGGACAGGGCGGTCACCCAAGCGGAGACTGGCAGACTCTGCAGAGGTGAGGAACCACCGGGCTCCACCAGAGGGCCTGTCAAACGTGAGTTGTTATTGTTTTACTGACTGACCCATCCCTCCCACTGACCACATGTCCATCCTCCCGCAGGTCCTCCAGCCGATGGCGCCGGCCCATCCCGGGCGGCACCTCCACTGCCTCCCAGGAGAACACCTCAGAGGAGAGCTCCGAGGAAGACCCGATTGAGTCATCACAGCTTTCATCCCCATACTCCCCCAGCGCAGATACACGCACCTCGGTGGGAAATATTAGTGGACAGGCCTCTGGGGCACAATCTGGAGACAGTGCAGCTCTCCCTCAGTACTGACCCTCTGACAGTGCGGCACTCCCTCAGTACTGACCCTCTGACAGTGCGGCACTCCCTCAGTACTGACCCTCTGACAGTGCAGCACTCCCTCAGTACTGACCCTCTGACAGTGCAGCACTCCCTCAGTACTGACCCTCTGACAGTGCAGCACTCCCTCATTACTGACCCTCTGACAGTGCATCAGTCCCTCAGTACTGACCCTCTGACAGTGCAGCACTTCCTCATTACCGACCCTCTGACAGTGCGGCACTCCCTCAGTACTGACCCTCTGACAGTGCAGCACTCCCTCAGTACTGACCCTCCAACAGTGCGGCACTCCCTCAGTACTGACCCTCTGACAGTGCAGCACTCCCTCAGTACTGACCCTCTGACAGTGCGGCACTCCCTCAGTACTGACCCTCTGACAGTGCAGCACTCCCTCAGTACTGACCCTCTGACAGTGTGGCACTCCCTCGGTACTGACCCTCTGACAGTGCGGCACTCCCTCAGTACTGACCCTCTGACAGTGCAGCACTCCCTCAGTACTGACCCTCCAACAGTGCGGCACTCCCTCAGTACTGACCCTCTGACAGTGCAGCACTCCCTCAGTACTGACCCTCTGACAGTGCGGCACTCCCTCAGTACTGACCCTCTGACAGTCCTGCACTCCCTCAGTACTGACCCTCTGACAGTGCGGCACTTCCTCGGTACTGACCTTCTGTCAGTGCAGCACTCCCTCAGTACTGACCCTCTGACAGTGCAGCACTCTCTCAGTACTGACCCTCTGACAGTGCAGCACTCCCTCAGTACTGATCCTCTGACAGTGCAGCACTCCCTCAGTACTGACCCTCTGACAGTGCAGCACTCCCTCAGTACTGACCCTCTGACAGTGCGGCACTCCCTCAGTACTGACCTGACAGTGCAGCACTCCCTCAGTACTGACCCTCTGACAGTGCGGCACTCCGTCAGTACTGACACTCCTACAGTGCAGCACTCCCTCAGTACTGACCTTCTGACAGTGCAGCACTCCCTCAGTACTGACCCTCTGACAGTGCGGCACTCCCTCAGTACTGACCCTCTGACAGTGCAGCACTCCCTCAGTACTGATCCTCTGACAGTGCGGCATTCCCTCAGTACTGACCCTCTGACAGAGCGGCACTCCCTCAGTACTGACCCTCTGACAGTGCGGCACTCCTTCAGTACTGACCCTCTGTCAGTGCAGTGCTCCCTCAGTAGTGACCCTCTGACAGTGCGGCGCTCCCTCAGTACTGACCCTCTGACAGTGCAGCTCTCCCTCAGTACTGACCCTCTGACAGTACAGCACTCCCTCAGTACTGACCCTCTGACAGTGCAGCACCCCCTCAGTACTGACCCTCTGACAGTGCGGCACTCCCTCAGTACTGACCCTCTGACAGTGCAGCACTCCCTCAGTACTGACCCTCTGACAGTGCAGCACTCCCTCAGTACTGACTCTCTAACAGTGCGGCACTCCATCAGTACTGACCCTCTGACAGTGCAGCGCTCCCTCAGTACTGACCCTCTGACAGTACAGCACTCCCTCAGTACTGACCCTCTGACAGTGCAGCACCCCCTCAGTACTGACCCTCTGACAGTGCGGCACTCCCTCAGTTCTGATCTTCCAGCTGTTCCAGAACTGCCTGTTTGGAAAACAAAGGTAGCTTTAAGGGATTTATATTTGTACTGATAAACATTGGAAACCAGGTATAGTTTCAAGTGGGTTTAATTTATTGTTTCTGTGCCAGGAAGGGTAAAACCTCTAGTTAGATTCATGCTGGACAGAGGTGTTTGTATGTGTAGGGGTTGGTTAAGTTCCAACTGTGTTTCTATTGTTCTTAGAGGGAATGCGGCATGAGGAATAACTAAGAGGCATAAGCATCTCGTTGTTGCTTAGCAACTGGGGCCTTGTAAGGTATTGAACCTTTTTAAGTTTTAGTTTAGCTAATTCGATTACAGTTGGAAAAAGGTTGTGAGAAAGAAGGCAGTGATCAGACCTGAGCTGGAAGCAGTTGGTTTTAAAGAGGGAAATCTCTCTCAGCCATGCTAGAAGAAAAGCCATACTCTGGAATAATGCTTAAGAAAACAGATGCCCGAAGTCCAGCTGGTTCAGGAAACTGGAGAAATGAAGAGAAGTTTCCAAGAAATCCGGAGTTAATGGAACAAACTGGGAACCTGATCAGTTTACTGTTCATTAAAGTCAGAGAGAGGTGAAAAAGGATTGGATCCTCGGAGGCCAGAAAGATATCTGCAGCAATGCTCAGCATTGTGAGAAGTTGCAACAGCTTTGGGAGACATTATTTGAAATAATTTTGTGAATCGGTGGCCAGACCTTGGAGTTTGTGGAAAAGTCTTTAAAACGGAGGAAAGCCCAAAAGTGAAACTTTGATACCTTGATGGAAGCAGCAGAGGGGGGAGAGCAACATTTTAAAATGTGACTTTTGCAAGTGGAATTTGAAATCACTCACGTGTAAGCCGGAGTTCAGTGAGAGAAGGTAAATCACGGTGTACAAATCATCGGGAGATTGTGAGGAGAAACCCACACACATTCTGTAGTAATCCACAGGAGGCAGGAGTTCCGTCACCACACCAATATTTATTTACAATAACGATATTACAGGAACAGCTCCAAACAGTGCTGCTAGCAGTCCAGTCAACTTTAGACTGGCTCACAAAGCCTACACAGGTGATTATATGGGCCCCCTCAATGAGCTAACATTGAGGGAGCTCATACTCCAATTGGCCAACCAATAAAGCCAATTGGAGTTCATTACACATTCCCTTGGGGTTAGAGAGGAGTGTGTCATCCTGTCTGCTTAATAGGAACTTTGTGTATTAATGAGACCTCTGTAGCTTAAAATGTACTTTGTAATCTGTGTTCATCTTAAAATCTGTGTATATTTGTTCTGCTAAGAGGGGTGTAAATGCGTATTATATAATAATCCAATGTTTCATGTTTAATGAATGTTTTTTCTTGTTGTTAAAACTAATTAGCGGTCCTGTGATTCTGTTTTTCCACATTTTACATTAAAAAGTAAATGTTACAGAGCCAGGGTTCCATTCTGGGATGTTTCCCTCCAGTTATAACATTAACTGGCAATGTAACACCCTCAGTCGAGCACGAACATGACAGTGTCTGGCGTGAGTCTCAAATCAATGGCATTTTGACTTATTGAGCACTCTAATGGGATGTGAGCGGTGAATGATCAGAGGCTATAATATCAGATTTTTGGTGTGGGTTTTGTAGACATTTCAATTCAGAGCAATTGTGTGTTTGTACATAATCCAAACTGCTCCCCAGTGTAACACCAGTGCCAGGAGCAATGATGTCATGTTGCAAGGCCTGTGTGCTGCAGCTTGGATCCCTCTCTCTGCTAATCACCTTCCCAGTCTGTGCAGGTCACACTCTCCCTTCAATGACAGCCAGCTGGGAGGGGCAAGGCAGCATCCTCTCTGAAATATTGATTGCACCTGCTACAATATTCATGAGCAGGTTGGGCTCAACAGGAAATGCCTTCAATGCTGCCAAGTACAGACAGGCGAAGAAGCTGCTGGCTGTACGCAGGAAGGGATCGGACAAAAGGGGAAGTTGGTTGTTCCAGGTGAGGGCTGCCTTGCTTCAGAATGGAACACACTGTCCTCTGGGAACATTCGAGATACCTCCCCAGTTAAAATCTGCCTGCTGTTTGAATGTTATTTATAGCTGACTATTTTCAGTTGATGACACTTGCCCAGCTGTGTGTTCACTATATTCACAGTCGATGTTTACAGAAGTGTGTGGGACTTTAAACAGAGGTTGTCAGTGGGTGAGTTGACTTTGCTGCTGAAAGCTGTGAGCACCCGGCCTTGTCAGTCTTCACTCCGTCTGTCCCTTGTTGTCAGGGTGTTGTGAGGGAGTTTTGTCTGCACCATACTCCAAATCATCTGTGCCTCAGTCAAAGCCACTCTCATCTCCAAGGTCAGCAGGTTGGTGGGTTTGAGCTGCTCCCTGGGACATGTCTGCCCCACCCCCATTCACTGAGTGGGGTGTCCGCTGTCAGGGGAACTATCGCCCAAATCATAGCACAGCATCGCTTAATGAAAAGCCACCATTCACCTTGCCTCCTGCCCTGGGGTCCTCCTGCCCCGGGGTCCCGCTGCCCCGGGGTCCCGCTGCCCCGGGGTCCTCCTGCCCCGGGGTCCTCCTGCCCCGGGGTCCCGCTGCCCCGGGGTCCCCCTCCCCGGGGTCCTCCTGCCCCGGGGTCCCGCTGCCCCGGGGTCCTCCTGCCCCGGGGTCCCCCTGCCCCGGGGTCCCGCTGCCCTGGGGTCCTCCTGCCCCGGGGTCCTCCTGCCCCGGGGGTCCCCCTGCCCCGGGGGTCCCCCTGCCCCGGGGGTCCTCCTGCCCCGGGGTCCCACTGCCCCGGGGTCCCCCTGCCCCGGGGTCCTCCTGCCCCGGGGTCCCACTGCCCTGGGATCCTCCTGCCCCGGGGTCCTCCTGCCCCGGGGTCCTCCTGCCCCGGGGTCCCGCTGCCCCGGGGTCCTCCTGCCCCGGGGTCCTGCTGCTCCCGGGGTCCTCCTGCCCCGGGGTCCTCCTGCCCCGGGGTCCTCCTGCCCCGGGGTCCCCCTGCCCCGGGGTCCTCCTGCCCCGGGGTCCTGCTGCTCCCGGGGTCCTCCTGCCCCGGGGTCCCGCTGCCCCCGGGGTCCTCCTGCCCCGGGGTCCCCCTGCCCCGGGGTCCTCCTGCCCCGGGGTCCTCCTGCCCTGGGGTCCCGCTGCTCCCGGGGTCCTCCTGCCCCGGGGTCCTCCTGCCCCGGGGTCCCGCTGCTCCCGGGGTCCTCCTGCCCCGGGGTCCCGCTGCCCCGGGGTCCCGCTGCTCCCGGGGTCCTCCTGCCCCGGGGTCCTCCTGCCCCAGGGTCCCCCTGCCCCGGGGTCCTCCTGCCCCGGGGTCCTCCTGCCCCGGGGTCCTGCTGCTCCCGGGGTCCTCATGCCCCGGGGTCCTCCTGCCCCGGGGTCCTCCTGCCCCGGGGTCCCGCTGCCCCGGGGTCCTCCTGCCCCGGGGTCCCCCTGCCCCGGGGTCCCGCTGCTCCCGGGGTCCTCCTGCCCCGGGGTCCTCCTGCCCCGGGGTCCCCCTGCCCCGGGGTCCTCCTGCCCCGGGGTCCTCCTGCCCCCGGGGGTCCTGCTGCTCCCGGGGGTCCTGCTGCTCCCGGGGTCCTCATGCCCCGGGGTCCTGCTGCTCCCGGGGTCCTGCTGTTCCCGGGGTCCTCCTGCCCCGGGGTCCTCCTGCCCCGGGGCCCCACCCACAACATACACCTGCCCCGGGGCCCCACCCACAGCATACACCTGCCTCGGGGCCCCACCCACAACATACACCTGCCCTGGGGACCCCAGGGGTTGGAGGTGGGGGTAGGGATGGGAATGTTGTGGGGGTGGAGGTGGAGGTTGGGGTGGGGGTGGAAGTGGAGGTGGGGGTGGAGGTGGATGTGGGGGTGGAGGTGGGGGTGGGGTGGGGTGGGGGCGTTGTGGTGGGAGTGGGGGTGGGAGTGGGAACGTTGTGGGGGTGGAGGTTGGGCTGGGGCCGTTGTGGGGGTGGAGGTGGGGGTGGGGGCATTGTGGTGGTGGTGGGGGTGGGGTGGGGTGGGGGCGTTGAGGTGGGAGTGGGAGTGGAGGTGGGGGTGGGGTGGGGGCATTCTGGTGGTGGGGGTGGGGGTGGGGTGGGGTGGGGTGGGGGCGTTGAGGTGGGAGTGGGAGTGGAGGTGGGAGTGGGGTGGGGGCATTCTGGTGGTGGGGGTGGGGGTGGGGTGGGGTGGGGGCGTTGAGGTGGGAGTAGGAGTGGAGGTGGGAGTGGGGTGGGGGCATTCTGGTGGTGGGGGTGGGGGTGGGGGTGGGGTGGGGTGGGGTGGGGGCGTTGAGGTGGGGGTGGGAGTGGAGGTGGGAGTGGTGGTGGGGGTGGGGTTGGGGGTGGAGGTGGGTGTGGGGGTGGGGTGGGGACATTGTGGTGGTGGGGGTGGGGTGGGGTGGGGGCGTTGAGGTGGGGGTGGGAGTGGAGGTGGGAGTGGTGGTGGGGGTGGGGGTGGAAGTGGGTGTGGGGGTGGGGTGGGGGCATTGTGGTGGTGGGGGTGGGGGTGGGGGTGGGAGTGGGGGCGTTGTGGTGGAGGTGGGGTGGGAGTGATGGTGGGGGTGGGAGTGGAGGTGGGGGTGGAGGTGGGGTGGGAGTGGTGGTGGGGGTGGGGTGGGGGCGTTGTGGTGGGAGTGGTGGTGGGAGTGGTGGTGGGGGCATTGTGGTGGGAGTGGGGGTGGGGGTGGGGGTGGGGGTGGGGGTGGTGGTGGGAGTGGTGGTGGGAGTGGTGGTGGGGGTGGGGGTGGGGGTGGGGGTGGTGTTGGGAGTGGTGGTGAGAGTGGTGGTGGGGGTGGGGTGGGGGCGTTGTGGTGGGAGTGGTGGTAGGAGTGGTGGTGGGAGTGGTGGTGGGAGTGGTGGTGGGAGTGGTGGTGGGGGTGGGGGTGGGGGTGGGGGTGGTGGTGGGAGTGGTGGTGGGAGTGGTGGTGGGGGTGGGGGTGGGGGCGTTGTGGGGGTGGGGGTGATGGTGGGGTGGGAGTGGTGGTGGGAGTGGTGGTGGGAGTGGTGGTGGGGGTGGGGGTGGGGGTGGGGGTGGTGTTGGGAGTGGTGGTGAGAGTGGTGGTGGGGGTGGGGGTGGGGGAGTTGTGGTGGGAGTGGTGGTGGGAGTGGTGGTGGGAGTGGTGGTGGGGGTGGGGGTGGTGGTGGGAGTGGTGGTGGGGGTGGGGGTGGTGGTGGGGGTGGTGGTGGGGGTGGGGGTGTTCTCCCCGATACCCTGGCCCAATATTTGCCCATCAACTACCATCACTAAGCCAGGTGCGATAATCAGGTTGCTGTTTTTGGGATCTTGCTCTGCACAATATCCTGTAGATCCTTCATTACACCAATGACTACATTTTAAAAATGATTCAGTTGGTTCCAAACTGCAATGGTTTAGCTGAGGTTGTTGAAGGTCTGGAGATATGGAAATCCTTTCCACGTTCTCCTTCTCCCAGCATCAACAACATTTCAAATATTAAAATAGAGGCTATTTCAAGCTTGTTATTGAAATAGTAAACTCTGCGGGGAATCTTGTGGACTGAAGTCAGAGTGTGACATCGGTATTGCAGTTATGTGGATGGGTGGGTGCGGGAATTCCTATCATGGATTCTGAAAGCGGCCTGCAGAACAATTATAGAGAGCGACCTTACAAATCCAAACTGACCCTTATCAGAATGTTTATCCCCGTTTCAAATTGAAATACAGTACTAGTGGGGCCCGGTCCGTCACTGTATAACACTGGGGTACAGTACTGGTGGGGGCGGGTCTGTCACTGTATAACACTAGGGTACAGCACTGGTGGGGACGTGTCTGTCACTGTATAGCACTGAGGTACAGTACTGGTGGGGACGGGTCTGTCACTGTATAACACTGGGGTACAGTACTGGTGGGGATGGGTCTGTCACTGTATAACACTGGGGTACAGTACTGGTGGGGACGGGTCTGTCACTGTACAACACTGGGGTACAGTACTGGTGGGGACGGGTCTGTCACTGTATAACACTGGGGTACAGTACTGGTGGGGATGGGTCTGTCACTGTATAACACTGGGGTACAGTACTGGCGGGGATGGGTCTGTCACTGTATAACACTGGGGTACAGTACTGGTGGGGACGGGTCTGTGACTGTATAACACTGGGATACAGTTCTGGTGGGGACGGGTCTGTCACTGTATAACACAGGGATACGGTACTGGTGGGGATGGGGTCTGTCACTGTATAACACTGGGGTGCAGTACTGGTGGGGATGGGTCTGTCACTGTATAACACTGGGATACAGTACTGGTGGGGACGGGTCTGTCACTGTATAACACTGGGGTACAGTACTGGTGGGGACGGGTCTGTCACTGTATAACACTGGGATACAGTGCTGGTGGGGACGGGTCTGTGACTGTATAACACTGGGATACAGTACTGGTGGGGACGGGTCTGTGACTGTATAACACTGGGATACAGTACTGGTGGGGACGGGTCTGTCTCTATATCACTCTGTCGTACAGTACTGGTGGGGGCGGGTCTGTCACTGTATAACACTGGGGTACAGTACTGGTGGGGACGGGTCTGTCACTGTATAACACTGGGATACAGTACTGGTGGGGACGGGTCTGTCACTGTATAACACTGGGGTACAGCACTGGTGGGGACGTGTCTGTCACTGTATAGCACTGAGGTACAGTACTTGTGGGGACGGGTCTGTCACTGTATAACACTGGGGTACAGTACTGGTGGGGACGGGTCTGTCACTGTATAACACTGGGGTACAGTACTGGTGGGGACGGGTCTGTCACTGTATAACACTGGGGTACAGTACTGGTGGGGACGGGTCTGTCACTGTATAGCACTGAGGTACAGTACTGGTGGGGACGGGTCTGTCACTGTATAACACTGGGGTACAGTACTGGTGGGGACGGGTCTGTCACTGTATAACACTGGGGTACAGTACTGGTGGGGACGGGTCTGTCACTGTATAACACTGGGGTACAGTACTGGTGGGGACGGGTCTGTCACTGTATAACACTGGGGTACAGTACTGGTGGGGACGGGTCTGTCACTGTATAACACTGGGGTACAGTACTGGTGGGGACGGGTCTGTCACTGTATAACACTGGGGTACAGTACTGGTGGGGACGGGTCTGTCACTGTATAACACTGGGGTACAGTACTGGTGGGGACGGGTCTGTCACTGTATAACACTGGGGTACAGTACTGGTGGGGACGGGTCTGTCACTGTATAACACTGGGATACAGTGCTGGTGGGGACGGGTCTGTGACTGTATAACACTGGGATACAGTACTGGTGGGGACGGGTCTGTGACTGTATAACACTGGGATACAGTACTGGTGGGGACGGGTCTGTCACTGTATAACACTGGGGTACAGTACTGGTGGGGACGGGTCTGTCACTGTATAACACTGAGGTACAGTACTGGTGGGGACGGGTCTGTCACTGTATAACACTGGGGTACAGTACTGGTGGGGACGGGTCTGTCACTGTACAACACTGGGGTACAGTACTGGTGGGGACGGGTCTGTCACTGTATAACACTGGGGTACAGTACTGGTGGGGACGGGTCTGTCACTGTATAACACTGGGGTACAGTACTGGCGGGGATGGGTCTGTCACTGTATAACACTGGGGTACAGTACTGGTGGGGACGGGTCTGTCACTGTATAACACTGGGGTACAGTACTGGTGGGGACGGGTCTGTGACTGTATAACACTGGGATACAGTTCTGGTGGGGACGGGTCTGTCACTGTATAACACAGGGATACGGTACTGGTGGGGATGGGGTCTGTCACTGTATAACACTGGGGTGCAGTACTGGTGGGGATGGGTCTGTCACTGTATAACACTGGGATACAGTACTGGTGGGGACGGGTCTGTCACTGTATAACACTGGGGTACAGTACTGGTGGGGACGGGTCTGTCACTGTATAACACTGGGATACAGTGCTGGTGGGGACGGGTCTGTGACTGTATAACACTGGGGTACAGTACTGATGGGGATGGGTCTGTCACTGTATAACACTGGGATACAGTACTGGTGGGGACGGGTCTGTGACTGTATAACACTGGGATACAGTACTGGTGGGGACGGGTCTGTCACTGTATAACACTGGGGTACAGTACTGGTGGGGACGGGTCTGTCACTGTTTAACACTAGGGTACAGCACTGGTGGGGACGTGTCTGTCACTGTATAACACTGGGGTACAGTACTGGTGGGGACGGGTCTGTCACTGTTTAACACTAGGGTACAGCACTGGTGGGGACGTGTCTGTCACTGTATAACACTGGGGTACAGTACTGGTGGGGACGGGTCTGTCACTGTATAGCACTGAGGTACAGTACTGGTGGGGACGGGTCTGTCACTGTATAACACTGGGGTACAGTACTGGTGGGGACGGGTCTGTCACTGTATAACACTGGGGTACAGTACTGGTGGGGACGGGTCTGTCACTGTATAACACTGGGGTACAGTAATGGTGGGGACGGGTCTGTCACTGTATAGCACTGAGGTACAGTACTGGTGGGGACGGGTCTGTCACTGTATAACACTGGGGTACAGCACTGGTGGGGACGGGTCTGTCACTGTATAACACTGGGGTAAAGTACGGGTGGGGACGGGTCTGTCACTGTATAACACAGGGGTACAGTACTGGTGGGGATGGGTCTGTCACTGTATAACACTGGGGTACATTACTGGTGGGGACGGGTCTGTCACTGTATAACACTGGGGTACAGTACTGGTGGGGACGGGTCTGTCACTGTATAACACTGGGATACATTACTGGTGGGGACGGGTCTGTCACTGTATAACACTGGGGTACAGTACTGGTGGGGATGGGTCTGTCACTGTATAACACTGGGGTACAGTACTGGTGGGGACGGGTCTGTCACTGTATAACACTGGGGTACAGTACTGGTGGGGACGGGTCTGTCACTGTATAACACTGGGGTACAGTACTGGTGGGGATGGGTCTGTCACTGTATAACACTGGGGTACAGTACTGGTGGGGACGGTGTGTCTTGCAAGGCCATGAATTGAGGCCATAAATTAGAGATTGTTCAGTTGTGTAGATGTTTTGATCTTCTCAGGTCTGATTGACGTCTCCCAGATGGAGGAGGTATCTGTGTAACATTATCTCAGTCTGCCTGCTGATTATTTTATCACTGATCCTCACTCTCTCTGGCTGCTCAGCAAACATTTTACCCTTTTGGGAAATGATCGAACTGTTTGTTTATCAGTGTCATGTAGCACTGAACGAATCGATGGTGAGATGGCCAATTGTTTTTTTCATTGATGTGCTTTGATTTCTCAAAGCAGATTACTTTTGGAAATCCCAAACTGCTCGGCAATAGTGCTTCAATTCTCACCTGTGGGCTGTGTCAGTGCAGCTTTCAGTCACAGCTCTGCACCTTGTCACAGGTAAACTGTGCGCTGAATGCTGTGTCTGAGTGAGTTCCATTCTTGTCTGTGAGTCGGAAGAGTGCTGGTTTCTGCCCAGCAAGGGTTGGAGTGTATATTCCATACTGACACTCACAGTGCAGTGACTCAGTGTCAAAGGTGTTTGCCTTGCCAATGGTCCCACATCTGTGAAACAATTAAAAATATCAACTAATAACTTTCCTTCTGTCGAAAAACAACTGTTCACCACTATTCTGTTTCCTGTCACTTGGCCAACTTTGTCTCAATTCTGCTATTGCCCCTTTTGTTCCAGACACAGCAAATTTGATGTGGGGCATTTCAACAATTAGGGGCTGGTTTAGCACACTGGGCTAAATCGCTGGCTTTGAAAGCAGACCAAACAGGCCAGCAGCACGGTTCGATTCCCGTACCAGCCTCCTCGAACAGGCGCCGGAATGTGGCGACTAGGGGCTTTTCACAGTAACTTCATTTGAAGCCGACTCGTGACAATAAGTGATTTTCATTTCATTTTTCAACAAACTGCTTTTGGAAATCCATGTACACCACATCAACCACATTACTCTTATCAACCCCCTCTGTCTCATCAGAAAACTCAATCAAGATAGTTAAACGTCATTGGCCCTGAACAAATCCCTGCTGACTCCCCTTCACTAATCCTCAATTGTCAAACTCTTCCCAACACCAAAGTTCAACTGACTGGTCGGTTTGATTAATTTATTCACGTTATGTGGGCGTTGCTGGCTGGGCCAGCATTTATTGCCCATCCCGAACAACCCTTCAGCTGAGTAGCTAGTGCGGCCGTTTCAGAGGGCATTTATGGATCCGGAGCGCGAGTAGGCCAGATCGGGTAAGATAGCGAATTTACTTCTTGAAGGGGCTTCAGTGAATCACTTTGGGATTTATGACATCATTGGAATTTTAATTCCAAACTTTTATTGAATTCAAATTTCACCATCTGTCCTGGAGGGATTTGAACCTGGGCCCCCAGACTATAGAGGGGGGGGGGGGGGGGGTTGGAGAATTCTGGCCAGTGCCTCTGCAATTTCCACTCTCCCTCCCCTCAGCACTCTCAGATGCAGCTCATCCAGTCCCGGTGATTTATCATCTTTACGTGCAGAGCGTATATCTAAGACCTTCTCTTTATCAATGTCTGGTCCAGTGTTCAAGCCACCTCCTCCTTCACTGGATTCCACAGCCGCTATATTCCAGAACAATAAAGGAGTTCCCCCTGGTTAGTATTTACCCCCCATCACTAAAAACAGATTATTTGATTATGATCACATTATGGGATCTTGCTTTGTGCAAATCAGCCACAGCGTTTCCAAAATTGTCTTAGTGATTGTAATTCGGAAAGATCATTGAAGTGACCTTTTCCCACTTTGCACAGTGGTTAGCACTGCTGCCTCACAGCGCCAGGGTCCCAGTTGCGATTCCTGGCTTGGGTCACTGTCTGTGCGGAGTCTGCATGTTCTCCCCGTGTGTGCGTGGGTTTGGTTTCAGTTATGGTTATGGCAAACTGATGAAGGGATCGAACTAACTCTCTCCCAAAAGATCCAAGTAATCCTCTCCGCAAAGCCACTGTGGGACTGACTCTCTCTCCAGCAATTCCGTGTTGTTGTCGAGAGCTGAAAGCAAGGTTTGATGTGAAACAAAGTGTCTCTCCAGAAAGATATTGGCCTGAATGTAAACGTCGAGCTGGAGGCCTGTTTGATGGGAAATAGGAGGCGGGATTATCCGCTGGCCGGATGCTCCGTTTTGCTGCTGCTTGGAGATATACCGACGGCGTGGGGCTGCTGTACAATGGGAAACCCCATTGACCGGCTGGCGTAACGGAGCATCCCACCGACGTGGTGAGGCAGAAGTGTGGCGGGTAGGGGCGGAACATCCCGTCCATGATGTCTCTTCAGAAAGCCTTAGCCTGTGAACACTGAACCCCCACTGGCAGAGATCCTGGGTGAATCACTCTGCAATGAAGACCATCACCAGCTGTAAACCAGAGACTTTCATCAGCAAGTTTGCTGTGAAGAAACTGTGTTGAAGAACCACCATCGGAAGCAAAGATTCTTATCTTTTGATTTTTCATCCTCATTATTTTCACCACTTTACCCCACTGTGTTTGTCTGTCCTCTGTGTGTGTGTGTGTGTGTGTGTGTGTGTGGGTAGAGATTGGGACAGTTCAAGGGGGTAGTAGGTATTAATTAGCATGGAGTTAATCAGTTGTATGCAGTAACTGTAAACAGTAATTGTGTTTAAACCTACAACCTGGTAACTGTAATTATTGGCCAGCCACGTGCCAAAGATGTTGGGTATTTTTCTGAGAATTATTGATGAGTTCACTTGTGTTGGGACTCGGGGCCCAGTGGGGCTGGAATTGACCGTGCGGCTGGCCCAGGGTGTCGTAACACTGACAGATGGGGGAGGCCTAGACTTGATGTGAATAGTGGAATAACGAAGAGGAATAGGAAGATTTTGGGTCCTCTGAAGACAAGTTAGGCAGATTATCACACCTGCTGTGGAGCAGTGTGTTTAATTTAGTCCATTAAGCCATCTCCCATGTGGTGTTAGTTTGTAATCAATGTTTGAAGCTGGCTAGGTGCTGGTTTGACAGGAGCAGGGCCACAGGGAGACTATGCAACCTCCTCCTCCACCTCTGAACCACTCTGATGCGCTTGCTTCATGCGGATGTTCAATAACCTGGGAGAAGGGAATTTAATTGGCACCTTAGAATGTATTCAACTCCTCCACACAGAGCTTCTCATTGCTCTTTGTGGCATCTTACTGTGCACAAAATGGCTGCTGTGTTTACCTTTGTAGCTTGACATATAACGCGTTATTTTGAAATCGAGTAGTTTTGAATATTTTTGAGAGATGTGACCAGGTGCTGCAGGACCCAGCATGATGGAAGTGTACCATCTGCCCACCATCTGCCTAATCAGAATTGTGGCTTTGTTCCTTGATGAATGCCACTTCCAGTTTTCTTCCAGCTGTTGGCCACTGATCGCCCACAGTTGGCCACAGCTACGCAAGCTGTGGTCAGCATCTTTGGATGGGGGATACTGGAGGGTGTAACCTTCCACACCCCTCCTACACCCCAACAGATCATTTTGAAATGGTCATACTGTTGTGAGGCGAGAAGTGGGCGAACGTGTGGCTGCCTCAGTTCCATACTGAAACTATATGTCACCATGTGATCTCTCTCAACCCCCATTAATTCCAGATATGTTATGGAGTTTAACTCTCCATCCACCACCACCCTCTATGTGATAGCCAGTTACTTATCCAATTGACCAAATTTCCCTCTATCCCACACCTCCTTACTTTCTTCATAAGCCGACCATGGGGAACCTTATCAAACGCCTTACTAAAATCCATGTATACAACATCAACTGCTCTACCTTCATAAGAACATAAGAGCTAGGAGCAGGAGTCGGCCATCTAGCCCCTCGAGCCGGCTCCGCCATTCAATTAGATCATGGCTGATCTTTTGTGGACTCAGCTCCACTTTCCGGCCCGAACACCATAACCCTTAATCCCTTTATTCTTCAAAAAAACTTATCTATCTTTACCTTAAAAACATTTAATGAAGGAGCCTCAACTGCTTCACTGGGCAAGGAATTCCATAGATTCACAACCCTTTGGGTGAAGAAGTTCCTCCTAAACTCAGTCCTAAATCTACTTCCCCTTATTTTGAGGCTATGTCCCCTAGTTCTGCTTTCCCCCGCCAGTGGAAACAACCTGCCCGCATCTATCCTATCTATTACCTTCATAATTTTATATGTTTCTATAAGATCCCCCCGCATCCTTCTAAATTCCAACGAGTACAGTCCCAGTCTACTCAACCTCTCCTCGTAATCCAACCCCTTCAGCTCTGGGATTAACCTAGTGAATCTCCTCTGCACACCCTCCAGTGCCAGTACGTCCTTTCTCAAGTAAGGAGACCAAAACTGAACACAATACTGCAGGTGTGGTCTCACTAACACCTTATATACAATTGCAACATAACCTCCCTAGTCTTAAACTCCATCCCTCTAGCAATGAAGGACAAAATTCCATTTGCCTTCTTAATCACCTGTTGCACCTGTAAACCAACTTTTTGCTACTCATGCACTAGCACACCCAGGTCTCTCTGCACAGCGGCATGCTTTAATATTTTACCATTTAAATAATAATCCCTTTTGCTGTTATTCCTACCAAAATGGATAACCTCACATTTCTCAACATTGTAGCAAAACAATGTGGGATTAAAATTCACCCATCCTCTCCTCTCCCGGAACTGCTGTCCTCATAAATAACATTCCACATCCTTGACTGTGAACCAACAGAGGCGGTGGTTCATCATTACTGAAATTAATCAAATTCCACTCATGTTGTGTGGGATAATAGGATTGTTACTGGAACTTGCGAAATTCCTTCAGTTCCTCCATAAAACGCCATGGCAACACCTTTGAGCATCATGTCTGTTGATGTAATTATTTATTCCAATGTCTCCCTATCCCTCTCATCCCCGAAATCCATTCCCACTTGGATATTTATGGGAAGGAGGTGGCACTGTGGTAGTGCTGCTAGTAATCCGGAGACCCCGGATAATGATCTGGGAACCCGGGCTCAAATCCCACCACGGCAGGTAGTGGAAGTTAAACTCCATAACATATCTGGAATTAAACATCTAGTGATGACCATTGTGGATTGTCGGAAAAACCCATCTCATTCACTAATGTCCTTCAGGGAAGGAAATCTGGTCGACTCTTAGCTGCCTCACGGGCAATTAGGGTTGGGCAATAAATGCTGGCCAAGCCTGTCACACCCACACCCATGAACAAATAAAGAAAAAAATGCACATTGTTACAGAATAATACAGCATCGACTCTGCGGCCGCTGGAAATTCTTTCTCCTAAGTTATTCTATCAAAACCCATTTATCTTAAACACCGCTATTAAATCTCCCCTTAACCATCTCTGCTGTCAGGAGAACAATCTCGCTTCTCCAGTCTCTCCACATGAATTAAAGTTCTTCATCCCTGGTACTGTTCTAATAAACCTCCTGCACACACGCTCCGAGGCCCTGACATTCCCGTACCAGCCTCCCCGAACAGGCGCCGGAATGTGGCGACTAGGGGCTTTTCACAGCAACTTCGTTGAAGCCTACTCGTGACAATAAGCGATTTTCATTTCATTTCATCCTTCCTGATGCATTGTGCATGACATTAGACAGAATTTCCCAGTCGTTTTTCAACCAAATGAGTTGGATTGGATTTGTTTATTGCCACGTGTACCAAGGTGCAAATGTATTGTTCTCCGTGCAGCTCAGACAGATCATTCTGTACATGAAAAGAAAGTATACATGGCACACATACAATACACAATGTAAATACATAGACATAGACTTCAGGAGAGATACAGAGTGTTGTTCTGCTCAGTAGGGAAGATGTGTGAAGAGATCAGTCCAGTCCATAAGAGGGTCATTCAGGAGTCTGGGGAAGAAGCTGTTTTTGAGTCTGTTCGTGCGTGTTCTCAGACTTCTGTATCTCCTGCCCGATGGAAGAAGTTGGAAGAGTGAGTAAGCCGGGTGGGAGGGATCCTTGATTATGCTGCCTGCTTTCCCCCGGCAGCGGGAGGTGTAGATGGAGTCAATGGATGGGAGGTAGGTTTGTGTGATGGGCTGGGCGGTATTCACGACTCTCTGAAGTTCCTTGCGGTCCTGGGCCGAGCAGTTGCCATACCCAGGCTGTGATGCAGCCCGATAGGATGCTTTCTATGGTGCACCTGTAAAAATTAGCAAGAGTCAAGGAGGACAGGGCAGCACGGTGGCCTAGTGGTTAGCACAACCGCCTCACGGCGCTGAGGTCCCAGGTTCGATCCCGGCTCTGGGTCACTGTCCGTGTGGAGTTTGCACATTCTCCCCGTGTCTGCGTGGGTTTCGCCCACACAACCCAAAAATGTGCAGAGTAGGTGGATTGGCCACGCTAAATTGCCCCTTAATTGGAAAAAATAATTGGGTAATCTAAATTTATTTTTTAAAAAAAGAAAGAAAAAAAAAGGAGGACATACCAAATTTCCTTCGTTTCCTGAGGAAGTATAGGTTCTGTTCTGCTTTCATGGTCGTAGCGTCGGTGTGGGTGGACCAGGACAGATTGTTGGTGATATTTATACCTAGTCAGTGTCAGTGGAGTGGTGCTAAGGACAGTGTTTGGATAAGGGACACAGAATAAGTTCCAGAATCTCTGCACCTTGACAGCAGCTTGACGGAGAAACTGTGAGAGTCATTGCACACACCATCCCTGAGTGCGTCCAATTGCACTGATAGATACATTCCTGTGTAACCCAGCTCCTGGGTAGGGCTCTGATAGGGTAGAAGATACTTCCATTTGTGGGGAGACCAGAGGTCATCAACATAAAATAGTCACAAATACACCCAGTGGGGAATTCAGGAGAAACGCTTCCCAGGGAATGGTGAGAAGGTGGAGTCTAAGTGCATTGGTAAGAGTCAATGAGGACTCTCTCCTCTCCCCTCCTGCCGCATTGACCATTTGGGCTGAATGGTCTGATTCAGTGATTTAAATTCAAGAAATCCAGTCTTCATGGTTTAATCCTTTGGTGAGTTTGGGCTTCCAAGATCATTTATCTTCTTCGGAGAGGTGTCCAGATCGAAGTACAAGACTCCAGCTGAGGTCTGAACAAGGCGATGTGCATCTGAGCAGGATAAGGGAATGCGGAACAGAGTGGGAAAAGTGTGTCCTGAGACGATGGGCCGAATTCCAGCTGTTACCAGAGGAAATACCAATGACAGCACATACCTCGGAGTTTAATTTAAGCTTTGCGCAAGTCGAGGTGACACACCCAGTGGGAATTTGGAACTTGGTAATTTGGTGCAGTGAGGTAGTGAGGAAAGGGAGAGAACCAGGGAGCATCTGAGATCCTGGGTGAGTTCTCCCAGTGAGCCAGAGAAGACACATCCAGACTGAGGCACAACCAAGAGTGAGTTTGGGAATTTGAAGCTATGTGGGAATTCGAAGCTGGGTGGGGAGGAGGTGCTTTTTAACCCTGGTAAGTGACTGGTAAGTAGTTTTTCTTTTCATTGTCTAATTTATTTATTTTTTCTATCGTTTTTTTGAATTGTAGATGTATAAGTTAACCTAAGGTTTAAGAGATGGCAGGAGATCCCAGACCCGTGCCATGCTCCTTGTGTGCGATGTGGGAGCTCAGGGACACGTCCACTGTCCCTGGCTCCTTCATGTGCAAGAAGTGTGTTCAGTTGCAGCTCCTGTTAGACCGCTTGACGGCTCTGGAGCTGCGGATGGACTCACTTTGGAGCATCCGCGATGCTGAGGAGGTCGTGGATAGCACGTTTAGCGAGTTGGTCACACCGCAGGTGAAGGTTACTGAGGGAGATAGAAAATGGGTGACCAAAAGACAGAGCAAGAGTAGGAAGGCAGTGCAGGTGTCCCCTGCGGTCATCTCCCTGCAAAACAGATATACCTGCTTTGGATACTGTTGAGGAAGATGGCTCACCAGGGGAAGGCAGCAGCAGCCAGGTTCATGGCACCGTGGCTGGCTCTGCTGCGCAGTAGGGCAGGAAGAAGTATGGCAGGGCTATCGTGATAGGGGACTCGATCGTCAGGGGAATAGACAGGTGGTTCTGCGGATGCAATCGAGACTCCAGGATGGTATGTTGCCTCCCTGGTGCAAGGGTCAAGAATGTCTCGGAGCGGCTGCAGGACATCCTGGGGGGGGGGGGGGGGGGGAGGTTGAACAGCCAGCTGTCGTGGTGCACATAGGCACTAACGATATATGTAAAAAACGGGACGAGGTCCTACAAGCTGAATTCAGGGAGTTAGGAGTTAACCTAAAAGGTAGGACCTCAAAGGTAGTAATCTCAGGATTGCTACCTGTGCCACGGGCTAGTCAGAGTAGGAATGTCAGGATAGATAGGATGAATGCGTGGCTCGAGAGATGGTGCAAGAGGGAGGGATTCAAATTCCTGGGGCATTGGAACCGGTTCTGGGGGAGGTGGGACCAGTACAAACCGGATGGTCTGCACCTGGGCAGGACTGGAACCAATGTCCGAGGGGGGGTGTTTGCTAGAGCTGTTGGGGAGGGTTTAAACTAATGTGGCAGGGGATGGGAACCGTGCAGGAAGTTGGAAGGTAGTAAAACAGGGACAGAAGCAAAAGGCAGTAAGGGGAGAAAGTGTAAGGCAGAGAAGCCATAGTCAAAAATCAAAAAGGGCGACAGTACAAGGTATAGTGACTGAGGGGAGCTCAGTGAATAGGCCCAGTAATACTAAAGGAATAAAACGGGAAGTAAAAACATTAATGGTAAGTGACGCGGCAGGTTGTTACATGAAGATATGGGTTCAATGACAAGAAAAATTGAGAAAAGTTAAGAGGAAATGTAACTTAGGAGAGGTTACTGACTGAGGTGTTAAGATTCAAAACAGAGGTAAAAAAGCCAACATAAATGTACTTTACCTGAATGCTCGTAGTATTCGGAATAAGGTAAATGAGTTGATGGCGCAAATCATCGTGAATGACTCTGATTTAGTGGCCATTACTGAAACATGGTTAAAGGATGATCACAACTGGGAGTTAAATATCCGAGGGTATCAAACTATTCAGAAGGACAGAGTGGATGGTAAATGAGGTGGTGTAGCTCTGTTATTTAAGGATGACATCCGGGCAATAGTAAGGGATGATATCGGTGCTATGGAGGATAAGGTTGAATCCATTTGGGTGGAAATCAGGAATAGTAAGGCGAAAAAGTCACTGATAGGAGTAGTCTATAGGCCACCAAATAGTAACGTTATGGTGGGGCAGGCAATAAACAAAGAAATAACGGATGCATGTAGAAATGGTACAGCAGTTATCATGGGGGATTTTAATCTACATGTCGATTGGTTTAACCAGGTCGGTCAAGGCAGCCTTGAGGAGGAGTTTATAGAATGTATCCATGATAGTTTCCGAGAACAGTATGTAATGGAACCTACGAGGGAACAAGCAGTCATAGATCTTGTCCTGAGACAGGATTGATTAATGATCTCATAGTTAGGGATCCTCTCGGAAGGAGCGATCACAATATGGTGGAATTTAAAATACAGATGGAAGGTGAGAAGGTAAAATCAATTACTCATGTTTTGTGCTTAAACAAAGGAGATTACAGTGGGTTTCCTCCGGGTGCTCCGGTTTCCTCCCACAGTCCAAAGATGTGCAAGTTAGGTGGATTGGACATGATAAATTGCCCTTAGTGTCCAAAATTGCCCTTAGTGTTGGTGGGGTTACTGGGTTATGGGGATAGGGTGGAGGTGTTAACCTTGGGTAGGGTGCTCTTTCCAGGAGCCGGTGCAGACTCGATGGGCCAAATGGCCTCCCTCTGCACTGTAAATTCTATGATATTGGATGAGAGAAGAACTAGCTAAGGTAGACTGGGAGCTAAGACTTTATGGTGTAACAGTTGAGGAACAGTGGAGAACCTTCTAAGCGATTTTTCACAGTGTTCAGCAAAGGTTTATACCAACAAAAAGGAAGGATGGTAGAAAGAGGGAAAATCGACCGTGGATATCTAAGGAAATAAGGGAGAGTATCAAATTGAAGGAAAAAGCATACAAAGTGGCAAAGATTGGTGGGAGTCTAGAGGACTGGGAAATCTTTACAGGGCAACAGAAAGCTACTAAAAAAGCTATAAAGAAGAGTAAAATAGATTTTGAGAGTAAACTTGCTCAGAATATAGAAACAGATAGTAAAAGTTTGGTTTTAATAATGGGAGATGAGGAAATGGCTGAGGAACTGAACAGGTTTTTTGGGTCGGTCTTCACAGTGGAAGACACAAATAACATGCCAGCGACTGATAGAAATGAGGCTATGACAGGTGAGGACCTTGAGAGGATTGTTATCACTAAGGAGGTAGTGATGGGCAAGCTAATGGGGCTAAAGGTGGACAAGTCTCCTGGCCCAGATGGAATGCATCGCAGAGTGCTAAAAGAGATGGCTAGGGAAATTGCAAATGCACTAGTGATAATTTACTAAAATTCACTAGACTCTGGGGTGATCCCGGCAGATTGGAAATTAGCAAACTGACACCACTGTTTAAAAAAGGAGGTAGGCAGAGAGTGGGTAATTATAGGCCAGTGAGCTTAACTTCGGTAGTAGGAAAGATGCTGGAATCTATCATCAAGGAAGAAATAGCGAGGCATCTGGATAGAAATTGTCCCATTGGGCAGACACAGCATGGGTTCATAAAGGGCAGGTCATGCCTAACTAATTTAGTGGAATTTTTTGAGGACATTATCAGTGCGGTAGATAACGGGGAGCCGATGGATATGGTATATCTGGATTTCCAGAAAGCCTTTGACAAGGTGCCACACAAAAGGTTGCTGCATAAGATAAAGATGCATGGCATTAAGGGTAAAGTAGTAGCATGGATAGAGGATTGGTTAATTAATAGAAAGCAAAGAGTTGGGATTAATGGGTGTTTCTCTGGTTGGCAATCAGTAGCTAGTGGTGTCCCTCAGGGATCAGTGTTGGGCCCACAATTGTTCACAATTTACATTCATGATTTGGAGTTGGGGACCAAGGGCAATGTGTCCAAGTTTGCAGACGACACTAAGATGAGTGGTAAAGCGAAAGTGCAGAGGATACTGGAAGTCTGCAGAGGGATCTGGATAGGTTAAGTGACTGGGCTAGGGTCTGGCAGATGGAATACAATGTTGACAAATGTGAGGTTATCCATTTTGGTAGGAATAACAGCAAACAGGATTATTATTTAAATGATAAAATATTAAAACATGCTGCTGTGCAGAGATACCTGGGTGTGCTAGAGCATGAGTCGCAAAAAGTTGGTTTACAGGTGCAACAGGTGATTAAGAAGGCAAATGGAATTTTGTCCTTCATTGCTAGAGGGATGGAGTTTAAGACTAGGGAGGTTATGTTGCAATTGTATAAGGTGTTAGTGAGGCCACACCTGGAGTATTGTGTTCAGTTTTGGTCTCCTTACTTGCGAAAGGACGTACTGGCACTGGAGGGTGTGCAGAGGAGATTCACTAGGTTAATCCCAGAGCTGAAGGGGTTGGATTACGAGGAGAGGTTGAGTAGACTGGGACTGTACTCGTTGGAATTTAGAAGGATGAGGGGGGATCTTATAGAAACATATAAAATTATGAAGGGAATAGATAGGATAGATGTGGGCAGGTTGTTTCCACTGGCGGATGAAAGCAGAACTAGGGGGCATAGCCTCAAAATAAGGGAAGAAGATTTAGGACTGAGTTTAGGAGGAACTTCTTCACCCAAAGGGTTGTGAATCTATGGAATTCCTTGCCCAGTGAAGCAGTTGGGGCCCCTTCATGAAATGTTTTTAAGGTAAAGATAGATAGTTTTTTGAAGAATAAAGGGATTAAGGGTTATGGTGTTCGGGCCGGAAAGTGGAGCTGAGTCCACAAAAGATGAGCTATGATCTCATTGAATGGCGGAGCAGGCTCGAGGGGCCAGATGGCCGACTCCTGCTCCTAGTTCTTATGTTCTTATTATTGGCTGTTCCCGTGACTGGTTAACAGGGAGGGGGCTTACAGTGTGCTGAGCTCGGAGCCTCTGCTGCCATTTCCCCTCCATATCTATGATGCTGATTTTGTTGGGGAGGATGAGAGCAGTTGGCTCTGAACTGTGTTTCGGAGGTTATATGTAATGGATCAGGTTGCATGCACTGACTGCTCATTAGACAGAGAAAATTATGAGGTAAACTGGATTAAAGCTGAAATCATGTGACCTTATCAATGCTGTTCCAAATTTCCTCTCACTGATTTCTCCTGCCTTCATTTCTTCTGCCACCATTCTGGTTACCCTTCACAGCCACAGTACTCTGCCGGCACACTTCAATTCCTCTCCCCTCCTGCTGGAGGTCTGGGCCCTCACTCCCGTTCCCTCCTGCTGCAGTTCATAGAATTTACAGCGCAGAATGAGGCCATTTGGCCCATCGTTTCTGTACCGGCCCTTGGAAAGAGCATCCTATCCAAGCCAACACCTCCACCCTATCCCCGTAACCCAGTTACCCCACCTAGCCTTTTTGGGCACTAAGGGGCAATTTATCATGGCCAATCCACCTAACCTTCACATCTATCGACTGTGGGCGGAAACCGGAGCACCCGGAGGAAACCCACACAGACACGGGGAGAACGTGCAGTTTCCGGACAGACAGTGACCCAAGCCGGGAATCGAACCTGGCAATGCTAACCACTGTGCTATCGTGCCCGCCGGGTTCTGGGTCCACACACTCCCGTTCCCTCCTGCTGGAGTTCTGGGTCCACTTTCCAGCTCGCCAGTTGTATGTCGTGTTTACCTCACAGGTTCCACAAAGTCAGATTGTTTGGTTGCAGATTGAGAGCCAGAGCCATCCTAGGCATTGTGTGTTTCAGCAGCACCAGCTCCAATTAGAGCTTGGAGGCCGAGCCGTCTTTCTACCATTCAGCAGCCAGCATCCTCTTTGGTGTGTCAGCAATTTGCATGTTCATTCCTCTAAAGAAACGTTCCTCGGATGGTGGCATTCCTTATCCTGCCTAATGTTTGGATAGACAACAACAACCTGCATTTTATACAAACCTTTAGCATAGTAACACATCATAATGCCCTTCACAGGAGAATGCCAGACAAAGGAGGTAGAACACGTGGTGAAAGAGGAGGTTTGAAGGAGTGACTTAAAAGAGGAGAGAGGTTTAGGAAGAGGAATTTCAGTGCTGAGGGCCCAGATAGCTGAAAATGAGGATGTACAACAGATCATGGGAATGTCACTTTAAGAAATGTTTGTCTGCTCAAGTGGCTGCAGTGATGTCAGGGTGTGGGTGGAGCTGAGCTCTGGCTCTGCTTTTTAGTTTCGCTTTGAGGAAAAGCTTGGGTATTTTGTTTCAGTGTTGAAGCTGCAGCCAGCCAAAGGTGTAATTTTGATCTCTCTGCCATCTAAAGACTATCTCTGGATCATCTGGTGAATTCAGAGTGATAACTGCTCTCAGTGGGGAATTTAAACCTGATGTGCTTCTGTAAAAAGGGTTTTTTGTCTTATGGATGTTAAAAGGAAGGTTTAAGGATTACTTAGTGTTGTATTCTTTGGGGGGTGTATTTAAATTAATGGTTGCTAAGATATTCACTGTATATTTAAAAAAAGATTAACTGAGTTCATAGAATAAACATTGTTTTGCTTTTAAAAATACTTTTCCATTTCTGTACCATACCTGTAGAGTGGGCCGTGTGCTCCCCATAACCACAATCTAGTAAAAGTTGTGGGTCCGATGAACTCCAGGGTTCTCTAAACCCTGGCCCATAACAAACAGGCTGAATTGTAGGAAAAGCCTTGGTGAGTTTTGGGCTGGAAGAGGTGACAGAGATTGGGAAGAAGGAAAGGCCACGGAGAGCCAACGCGGCCACAATATCATGGCCAAAGTCATCAGAAAACAGTGAATGAAAGAAAATGCCTGTGATTGGGAAATTCGAATCGTTCAACCAGGGGCCAAAGACAGGAGACAATATAGCACACAGCTTCGGTATTTACAGCCAGCGTAATCACAGGGGAAGATAAACAAAAGGCTATGTTGGTCTGCAAGTATAGCATGTCATTAAAAAGGCATTTGGAATGTTCGTGTTTATTGCAAAAGGACTGGAACATAAAAGTAGACATGTTGGCCGGGATTCTCCGAGCCCGCGCCAGCTCGGAGAATCGGAGTTGATGCCGAGACAGTCCGCGACGCCGGTCCGACTCCGGGACGCGATTCTCTAGCGACTGGAGAATCGCCGCCAGCCACGGGCGGTCACCGCGGTTCCAGTCGGGGGCCGTTGAAAGAGGCCCCCGCGCCAATTCTCCGCAGTCAACCGGCCGGGTCCCCGCCAGCGTGGTTCCCGTATGGTTCCACCCGGTGGGAGCTCAGACACATGGCTGTGGTGGCGGTCCTGGTGGAGGGGCGGGGGGCTCAGACTCCGGGGCACCTCCATGATGGCCAGGCCTGCGATTGGGGGCCACCGAAGATTGAATGGCGGAGGCGACTCGATGGGCCGAATGGCCTAATTCCGCTCCTATGTCTTCTGGAACCACCAGGACAGGAATGGGATCAGGCCGGGAAATCCCTGTCAACTGGAAGGTGTGAGAGGAAGATGCTCTGGTCAATGTGTTAACAGCTGCTGGGAGGATAAAAATGAAAATCACACCGGATATTAGTTGTGACTACGACAAGGGCTGTTTCTGCCCTGTAGCAAGAGTTTCTTTTCTTATTAAAGAGATTTTAAAATAATTTGTGGGACAAATGGGACAGATTTGGGAGGTGACAGTGCGTTCAGGTATAAACATCGCCTGGATTTTCCACAGCAATATTGTTACAAGTTGTGTTTATAAATGCCTTTCAGGACCTCGGGATATCCCAAAGTGTTTTCCAAGCTCTAAAATATTTAAACTCTGTGCTCACTGTTGGAATGTGGTCACTGCAGATGTATTTGCAAAGGTGGCTGTGACACTGCAAGTTGAATTCGATAAAGCAGCACATGTGAATCAGCAGATAGGTAACAATCAACAAGGTTTATTAGCAATACAAGCCATGCTGTACCTGTCCTGGGGACAGTGTAGAGGGAGCTTTACTCTGTATCTAACCCCGTGCTGTACCTGTCCTGGGAGTGTTTGATGGGGACAGTGTAGAGGGAGCTTTACTCTGTATCTAACCCTGTGCTGTACCTGTCCTGGGAGTGTTTGATGGGGACAGTATAGAGGGAGCTTCACTCTGTATCTAACCCCGTGCTGTACCTGTCCTGGGAGTGTTTGATGGGGACAGTGTAGAGGGAGCTTTACTCTGTATCTAACCCCGTGCTGTACCTGTCCTGGGAGTGTTTGATGGGGACAGTGTAGAGGGAGCTTTACTCTGTATCTAACCCCGTGCTGTACCTGTCCTGGGAGTGTTTGATGGGGACAGTGTAGAGGGAGCTTTACTCTGTATCTAACCCCGTGCTGTACCTGTCCTGGGAGGGTTTGATGCTGGCACTTAAGCCCTTTAATCAAAAGCGTTCCCTCCCTTACCTCAGTGAGCAATGTCTTGTGACTGGAGGGAGTGGACTTTCACTCTGATTGTGTGCTATCTGATGAAGGAAGTTATATAAATTACTGATGTTTTGCTGGGTAATTGAACCGTTGAGGAATATATGGAGCTTCCTGATTAACTGCTGCAAGTTGGAACGAATCTGCTGAGGTACCTTGTTACTGGGCCTATTTTCAAGGTGAGCCTGGTTTCTGTTCTGTGCAGATTTCCGTGTCACAGCAGGCACAGGGTTTAGTGATGTACTGGGCTGGAATGCAGATGTGTGAATCAGCAGGAGGCAGATTGTTCCTTCAGCTGGAGACAGGAATCTGTTTCACTGAAACCCTCAGCATTTTCTCCTCTTTCTACAGCTACATTCGTTTGGCATTCATCGTCGGGGGTGGGTTGGGGATGGGGTGAGGTGGGGTGGGGGTGGAGTGGGGTTGAGGGTGAGGGTGGGGGTGTGGGGTGGGGGGGTGTGTGGGGGGGTTGGTTGGGGTTGGGTGGTGGGTGGGGTGTGTGGGGTGGGGTGGGGGGTGGGTGGGTTGGGGTGGGGTGGGGTGGGGGTGGGGGGTGGGGTGTGGGGGTGTGGGGGTGTGGGGGTGTGGGGGTGGGGTGTGGGGGGTGGGGGTGGGGTGTGGGGGTGTGGGGGTGTGGGGGTGTGGGGGTGGGGGTGTGTGGGGGTGGGGTGGGGGTGGGGGTGTGGGGTGGGGTGGGGTGGGGGTGTGGGGTGGGGGTGTGGGGGTGGGGTGGTGGGGGGTGGGGTTGGGGGTTGGGGGGTGGGGGTGTCGGGGGGGGGTGGGGGTGTGGGGGGGGTGTGGGGTGGGGTGTGGGGGGGGTGGGGGTGTGTGTGGGGGTGGGGGGGGGTGTGGGGGGTGGGGTGGGGTGTGGGGGGTGTGGGGGGGTGGGGGTGTGGGGGTGTGGGGTGGGGTGTGGGGGGGTGGGGATGTGGGGGGGTGGGGTGGGTGTGTGGGGGGGGGGGTGGGGGTGGGGGGGGGGTGGGGTGGGGGTTGTGGGGGTGTGGGGTGTGGGGGGTGGGGGTGTGGGGGGTGGGGGTGGTGGGGGGGTGGGTGGGGGTGTGGGGGGGTGGGGTGGGGGGTGGGGGGGGGGGGGGTGTGGGGGGGGGTGGGTGGGTGGGTGTGGGGGGGTGTGGGGCGGGGGGGGGGGGGGTGGGGTGGGGGGTGGGGGGTGGGGGTGTGGGGGGGGTGGGGTGGTGGGGGGGGGGGGGGGTGGGGGGGGGGGGAGGGGGTGGGGGGTGGGGGTGGGGGGTGGGGGGGGGTGGGGTGGGGGTGTGGGGGGGGGGTGTGGTGGGGTGTGCGGGTGGTCCCTGGGGGTGGTCCCACAGCAGGCACAGGGTTTAGTGATGTACTGGGCTGGAATGCAGATGTGTGAATCAGCAGGAGGCAGATTGTTCCTTCAGCTGGAGACAGGAATCTGTTTCACTGAAACCTCAGCATTTTCCTCTTTCTACAGCTACATTCTTTTGGCATTTCATCGTCGGGGGTGGGTTGGGGTGGGGTGAGGTGGGTGGGGTGGCGTGGGGTGGAGGGAGGGGTGAGGGGTTCGTGCGGGTGGGGGGGGTGTGTGGGTGGGGGGTGGGGTGGGGTGGGGGGGTGGGGGGGTGGGGTGGGGGGTGGGGTGGGTGGGGGGGGGGGTGGGGGGGGGGGTGGTGGGGGTGGGGGGGGTGTGGGGTGTGGTTGGGTGGGGGGGTGGGGTGGGGGTTGTGGGGGGTGGGGTGGTGGGGGGTGTGGGGGTGGGGGGGTGGGGTGGGGGTGTGGGTGGGGTGTGGGGGTGGTGGGGGGTGGGGTGGGGTGTGGGGGTGGGGTGGGGGTTGGTTGTGGGGTTGGGGGTGGGGGGTGGTGTGGGGTGTGGGGGGGTGGGGTGGGGGTGTGGGGGGGTGGGGTGGGGGGTGGG